>NC_049981.1:32211181-32237737 GCF_000003815.2 Branchiostoma floridae
CAGGAGTTCCCGTCTTCATCTCAGAGCAGTCAGGACTTGCAGAGATGATAAAGAAGCTATCAGACAGGCTGGGGCAGCTCACGTTCCGTCACTGTATCGTCAAGATGAAGGGAGACACCGCGACCGACGCTGATGCAGAGAAGTGGGCAGATGCTATTGAGGACTTCATCACAAACGCCAGGTCAGAGTTCGCGGAAGCCCGCGCCTTCAGGGAGAAACTGCTGGCCTCCAAGTACTGGGAAGAGTCTCACCAGACGTTCCTACAGGCCTCTGGCATCACTGGTAAGAAACCGTGGTCATATCTATTTATACCTCAACAGATAAATACTTTATGCATCTATACACAAACTCTTCAATGTTTCCATCATCCATATGCTGTCTTTATGATATTTCATAACAATACTGTTCTTGGCTCATCGTTTGAACTCATGTACTTCACAGCCAGCCCCAGTGCCCAAGCGGAGGGTGGAGATGCTGAAGCCGGTGACCCCAACTGAGGATCTGACGACTGTAGATCGTCTATGTCATTGAGTGTAAATAAAGTGGTTTGACAGTGAGAAATAGTTAAAACGTCTAATGATGCTGACGATAAACCACCTTTAAAATTTTTTAGACAATACCTCACGTTAAAATTTAGACATGACGTAACACATTAACTTTTTTGTGCATAAGAGATAAGATTAATCAGTAATTAGACAATATAATCTTTCCCTTAAATGGATGGAAGTAAGATAGTGGAAAGAAGCTGACATTAGTCCAGAATGGCCTTTTTTGAAAATTGATATGTGATTATCAAGATGCTTCAACACTTTTCAATTCTATAACAGGAATTAACTGAGTAATCGATGGTTTATTACTAAATGTATTATGTAATTTCCTATTTGTAAGCATTGTAATCTTTTGTCGTTAAGTTCTTTTGCTTGGGTTGTCATAGTCTGGAAAAGACTGACTGACAGAGAGAGATTATGATATATCAATAAAACAGTCACATGTAGGCACCAAACTGTCACATGTAGGGACCAAACAGTCACATGTAGGGACCAAACAGTCACATGTATACGGACCAAACAGTCACATGTAGGGACCAAACACCACTAATTTTTTCTCATGTCTATCGATCTGTTATACAGTCAAACCTGTCTATAGTGGCCACTCAAGGGACCGGACAAATGTGGCCACTATAGACAGGTGGCCTCTGTATAAAGGTGGCAACTTGTAGATAAAATACCCATGGGACTGACAAAAAGTGGCCACTATGGACAGGTGGCCCCTCTGTAGAGGTGGCCCCTAATACAGGATTGACTGTAATTTTTTCTCATGTCTATCGATCTGACGTCTATATTGAAACATTGGAACACATCTGAACACCAGGTGTACTTGATCCATTAAAAAAATTATTTCTTTTCAATAGATCCCTGTACTTTCGTCAATGTCATAGGTTAAAAAAGCTTTACTTGATAATACTTGTTCTGTTTTTTTGTTTTCCTCTATTATTAAGGGCTAACCCTGGGAAAGTACAAAATAATTACATGATAAAAACAGTTGCTTGTTTTCTCTTCATCATTTGTCTCAATATTAGAGGTTAATAGAATCTTTTGCATAAAACATTGTCAAAGCTAAGTTATATACTAAATTCTTCATCACGTCCCGCTAACTGACAACACAAAGAAAGTTTTGGAACTTCGTAAATAAATAATTTTCTGCTAATAGCACGCTACATTCTTACTTTGCATGAAATCTAATAGTCATTCTGGTTTTGCCAGTTGAAAGGGGTGTTTAGTATAGAGGTTAACGTTATTTACATAGATATCCTAAATAGCCGTATTAGTCAGACAGACTGCACAGCCTTCTGTTGAAAACCGCAATTTCTACATTTCCGACACCCAGTCGACAACAGTTATAGCCGTTTGTATGTACCAGACAGAGGTTACGTCAGCTGAATCACAGTATTGCACGTATAAAGGACAGCGAAGCGGCGTTTTAACATCACCATGGTAACCGTGTTCTGTGGGGATCATGAATGAATCATGACAGAGAAATGCACTTTCTCAGACACTTATAATGAGTAGTGCCTGGTATCAGTTAATTGCACGTCGGATAAACGCACACTTCGGTTAATTGCACGGAATCCCCGAATCTCGTGACGGTGCGGTCCAACTGGGTAACTTCGCATTATCACACACGCCGGATAATTGCACGGAATTCTATGGCAAATTGGGTGTGCAATTAAGCGGCTTCCACTGTATTTAGGCATGACAATATATTTTGTGCTTCTATGAGTCCAGAAATTTGAAAGAAAACTCCGACCCTAGCCGACACTGGTCTACTTGCTCGTTATGATCCCGATAGATGGATTCTCGTCATTAATTCTAACCGGCATGTGTTAACCAACGGGAAGTGACTTTACTCACCTAGCTTGAAGTCCGCGATTTCTACCTAATACGCCTCTTGGCTTGCTTTAAAAGATAAAAAGGTGTCCATCATCATTATCCACTGTGTTCTGCCTCTCAAGTATTGGCAGAGTCCTGTCCATACATAGAAATTTACAGCAATCATTAGAGAACATAACACGGTATAACTCAGAGCTGGGCTGAAGATCTCGGACCGACGTTTCTGGTAGGCATTTTACAGCATGTTGTTGTCACTTGACTTTCAGCGTCTCTAACACCCAGTCAGCAATATGATTCATATAAATTATTGTCTTTCTGGGATATAACGTTATTATTATTAAAGACGGAACTCATTTCTTACACATGTACCTAACAATATGCTGAACACCTGGTTTCTATCCAGAGAAACGAACTAAAAGAAAGGGTGACACAATCACATTCCAGTTTAAAATATGACCAAAGCTTGAAATCAATTCGCATCTAATTCTAGTTTACGGCCTTTGTGATATGCGCCGTCGGGTTTACGGAAAAGGCTGGCCTGTCTACCTGGGCTGTCTACCTGGGCTGTCTACCTGGGCTGGCTATCACGTCAGGCTACTTGGACCTACGAAAGCCCATTGGGACAAAAGCTGTTTTAGCAGTAGGGGTTGTTTGTGCTCAATGAAGCTATGTGTGAAGCTATTGTGTGTGTTACATAACCCAGAGGTACTGGGTTCAAATCAGTTGATATGTCACCGATCTTGAGCCGAGGGGCTTACTAGTGAAGGCCCTGCTAACTGTATGGCATCCAGAATGTTACCAAAATGAAAGCAGTTCTGCAATGGACATCACTTGAAGACAGAAGGACAATGTCCAGACTTTGCATGATGTACAAAATGACCAATAAACTGGTGGACGACTGATAAGTATCTAACACCAGCTCAAAAACGAACTAGAAACAGTCATGCCTTCAAGTACCAGAGTTACCAACCTAGGATTGATGTGTTCAAAAATTCCTATTTCCCCAGAACTATCGTAGAGTGGAATATGTTATCGCCAAACACAAAATAGTTTTAAAGAACCATCTGTCTTACAGATACAGATACAGGCTACTTGCGAATGGGGAACGTTTATATCTGAAGCAATCTATACAGGGTTAATTCTGTGACAGTCGTTGTAACTTGTATAGATGTTGCAATTTTTGCATCTTTTTCCTGCATCATGATGCACATAACACTAACAGAGAAAAAAATATGTCCAATAACATTTTTCTTACATGTTTTCCACAACAGGTCAAATATCACAGCAAGCCGTGGGTATCTAACCGCACTTTGCCATTGGCAGATGACATGACAGATAGGAAACAACTTACAATTCTTTACCATCATTATTAGATAAGTCTGGTGAGAAACCATCTAATAGGTCCAACCTCTCCTACTATAATAAGAAACATCTAGAGCTGTACAAGTGTGACCAACGTGGCGTCTGCAGTACGAGAAAAGGGGTCTTACACACACATGGATAAACACGTCGGTGAAAATATGTGGAGATTGTGGGTACAAGACAGATGACTGGTCTGCCCTATTGAGTCATATGAAGACATATACAGGAGAGGAGAGCAAAAGTTTGACCAGTGGGGCTACAGCACAACAAGCAAAGGGAACTTGGACAGACACATGGCAAATCACACTGATGAGAAACCCTACATGTGTGGAGAATGCGGTTACCAGGCGGCTGTTAAGTCCAGGTTATCATGTCATGCAAAGATACATACAGGAGAGAAACCTTACAAGTGTGACCAGTGTGATTACTGCACAGCTTGGAAAAGGGACTTAGATAGACACAGGGTAAAACACTCCAATGAGAAACCCTACATGTGTGGGGAGTGTGGGTTCAGGACAGGTTACAGGTCTGCCCTATCAAGTCATATGAGGCTACATACAGGAGAGGATCTGTACAAGTGTGATCAGTGTGACTACTGCACAGTACTAAAATCAGCTTTGGACGGACACAAGGTAAAACACACTGGTGAGAAACCCTACATGTGTGGGGAGTGTGGGTTCAGGACAGGTCACAGGTCTAGCCTTTCAGGTCATATGAAGCTACATACAGGAGAGAAGCCCTACAAGTGTGACCAGTGTGACTACTGCACAGCTTGGAAAGAGGCCTTGGACACACACAATGTAAAACACTCCAATGAGAAACCCTACATGTGTGGGAAATGCGGGTTCAAGACAGGTTACAGGTCTGCCCTATCACGTCATATGAAGAAACATACAAGAGAGAAGCAGTACAAGTGTGACCAGTGTGACTATTGCACGGATTGGAAACCAGACTTGATTACCCACATGTCTAAACACTCTGGTGAGAGACCTTACATTTACACATGTGGGCAGTGTGGGTTCAGGACAGATTATAAGTCTACCCTTACCAGACACAAGAAAATACATTCAGGAGAAAAGCCACACACACAAGTGTGACCAGTATTCATCATCATCATCATCTGGCGGGCGGGGTGAGGCGTTGCACAACATCTCTCCACAGCGCTTGGTCTTTCATAGCTGCTCCCAAGTCCTCAGTGTCAATACCTGTGTCTCTGGAAATGTTACAATTCAGTTATTTATTATTAGTCATTAAAGCTACCTGGACCGACAAGTAGCCAAGCATGCTTTAGTTGGAGAGCAACTTAAACACACACAAGTGCGGCCTGTATGCAGTTTGCAAAAATGTCTGGGTACACAATCTGTAAAAATGTTTTAGGTTTTAGGTGTAGCAGTTGTGTGAACATACTTGCATCAAATGTATGATGTACAGCGAAAGGGTATGTCACCCCGTAAGGGGCGGCATCACCCCGTCGTGTGTAAACATGTGCGAACATGTGTGATCACGTCGACCGATGATGATGATGATGATGTACAGGAGAGAAGCTTTTTATAGGAGTAGATATTACATTTATGAAGATTAGACATCCAGGTAAACAATATTTAACCCTCGAACACCCGAGTGGGGTCCATTTGGACCCCAGGCGTAAACTTTGAAGTGCCATTTGAACATTTTCAATCTGAAATTCCTTCCGTGACTTTGTTAATCAATGTCTGCTATACTTATATAATATAAGTTTTTACGAAGATTGGTACATTACTGTGGAAACTATAAAGAAAGTCTGTGTTCAGTCCGTCTAGGGTCCAAACGGACCCCAGCAAAAATGTGCCGTTTTTAAAACAAACTTTTGAGATTAACTCCTGAAATACGTATCATATATAGGACCACCAAACTTTCAGAGATTTATAAACATGTAAAACTAAATCCTCACAAAAACTTCTGTGTCATCACCATATAATATGACGACATTATGACGTCTTTTAGCTTATAAAGGCGGCCATCTTGGATTTTGACCAATGACGTCATAAAATTAGCATAAATTTTAAATCATGAAAATTACATTGAATTTCATAGAATTCAATTGTTGTAAGAAAACAAGTGTAGTTTGCCAAGAAAACCTTGTTTACATCGAAATTTGCAAATTTTGGGCAAAAATATGCCTGTCATAATTTCGTTGCCATGGCAACCCCCAAAAATTATAAACTTACTTTATTGACTTTAAAATTTTGCTAACAATATTTTGTGATATATTACCAAATTTCGTAACTTTAGCTCTAGCCGTTCATGAGTTATACGCCATAAAAGTTGCTGAAGGCCTCAAAATTCCCCTCTCTGGTCAGAATAGGTTTAGTTCAAAACTGGTCCTTCTGATCTTTTGCATAAATAATGATAATAAGCAGGAATTATCAACACCTTAACATGTCAAAATATTCCCCTTACATTGACGAAGCAATGTATGTACAATGATCACTGATAAGAATTGGAATTAAGATTTTATGAACAAAACATTTTGGGGTCCGTTTGGACCCCACTCGGTCATTTTAGTCGCAAAAAAAAGGTCGGGTGCTTGAGGGTTAAACACACGACATAAACACAGCCTTAGAAATGGGCCTTAATGTGGTTACGACGATTGTCTAGTTAGGCAAACGTGTTGCTATATTCTGCCTCCCTAGCGACTTTGTCAAGCATGCTGGTCGGGAATAGTACGTAGGTCCCATTTGTGTAGTAGTTGTTAAGTGTCCATTTTTTTTGCTTAGTGGTACATACATATGGTTTCCTCACTATTCTTTTTCTGTGTCACTTACTCATCTATATGCACCAGGATATCAGGTGGTCTTTTTGTGGTATAAGATGGAAGTTATGACAGCAGTATCTCAGTCATAGAGGAATGGAAACTAGAACTTACGTCATGGTTATAAATAGAGAAATTAACGTTCAACCCAGATGACCTTTCACGAGTAGCCATGACGCCTCCCTCAAAGGCTCAATCGAGGCTCGTACAGAAAATATTAGTAGTAGACAGGATTATTTTGTTCCATGAACACTACAAATATTTCAATGACAATTGTACAGCTTTGCAGTCATAGTATTAACTTCAACTTATCTACATAGACAATTGATTATTCATTTAATATGTATAGTTATATGATAATGACATGCACCGTTTGAGTTCTGACTACATGGATTTCAAGAAACATGAACAGGTACGGAGAACTTTTTCTATTACATCACAGGTGGGAAAACGTCCTGCAATTACGTTATCCTCATATATGAATTGAGTGTAACATCACTTTGTAAAAGATGGTTTTTACATTATAATATTTGAGTTTTGTGACATGGCATACTACAGCACTGTGATATATTGAAATGTAAACCGTGACTTTTGAAGCATTTAGGTCAAGCAATCATCACGAGACAGTCACATTCCGTTCTTTAATCACACGCGCTTGCATGATCTTACAAATGTGACTATTTAAATGTTTCAGCCTGTTATCCAGATGGTTTCAGCATTTCATATAATATTGTCACTGTGTAACGACAACTGGGGTGTTGAAGAGCCCTGCAATCCAAAACTCTAAAACGGAGTCGTTTTTCTTTAAAGTTTTTGTCTCTCCACAGAATTGAATACCGATTAGTAAACATCTACCAATAGACTCAATAAAGCATTCACGCCTGCCAGTAAATTCAAAACTATAGACAGGACAATTTTCAAACAGACGTGTTTTTCGTGCCAGGTAAGCGAACCAATAAAACGCCAGTCTGGCAGGTTGACCCCAAGGTCACCACTAGGTGTGTCGTCACGGAACAAAGGTGGGACCGCTGACGGCGCGACAGGTGTTTACCGATGGCGTGCACAGGGACGAACCAAGTTTGCTTTACAGAGGGGTGTTTTTCTGTGTAACGGGCTTGAGTGGTGTTTTTCTGTGTAAACAACCGCGACCAAAACAACGTTAGACAATAAAGACAGGTGTTTACAAATGGCGTGCACAGGACGAACCAAGTTCGCCTTACAGAGGGGTGTTTGTCTGTCTAAGGGGCTTTAAACAGCCGAACCAACGTTGACAATAAAGAGATATAAGACACTGTCTAAAAACACAAGAGACTTGCAGGAACTGTCGTTTGTCCATCTATAAATTGATTTTTGTGTATGAATATTTAACATTCAATCGAAAAGTCGAGGTAAGCAATTTGTGTGTGTTGAATGACAGTTACAAACTTCATCATGCAATAATAGCCACGTAACGCCTCTATGTTAACGCTGTGTTGTGATTGGCTGGAGTTTGGGACGTGCCCAAAATAGATCTGCGTCACCAGAAAGTGTACCTGGTAGGGCTGACCGTGTAATAACGCTCTCTGGCATTCCGCTTTAGTATTGCAAGCAATGATCGTTTTTTTTCACAAGCATGACCAACGTGGTTAATGTTTAATCTTGAAAGAACCAAGTCGCAGGTAAACTTAGCAAAGGCGTATCCTACTAAAACGTTTTGAACAACGAGAGGGAAGTAGAAAAATTGCTGTGTTACACAGTACCAAATATATAACATAACGTTACATTGTTGTTATGACTTGACCATTACATGGTTGCAGGCTATTGTTCCTCTCCCACCTGCCCCCTCCCGTGGTGTTTAGGACATGGACTCGTTCCTTCTTCTGGACGGACATTTTCCTCAAGGAACACACCTGAGCACAGGTGTGCCGAGCAGACCAGGTAACCGTAGTTTTATACCTGCTATACCGTAGTTACGTTAACGTCTACAGTAATTAATTGAGACTCGGTTAAACGTCTAGGAGAACTCAAATCATTGCTCTTCTTATTACAGCGGTCAGTCACTCAGTTGTAATAGCAAGTTGGTTGCCCAGTCCTCTGTAACCGAACTTTGGTTAGTTTGGTGACCCTGGTGGTATTGAAGGCTACGGGGAAACAGAAATGGTAAGATCGTCTGTGAATGGCTTTAATTAAGGAAGTCAACAACGTGACCGAAATGTCGTCTTATGATAAAGACATTGCAGGGTAACAAAGCTGTTTTATTTTTGTACCTAGACAGTTGTGCCTCATATATATCAGAGCCCTAACAATCAAAGTAAATCTTTCAAGAAAGGAGTACGTCGACGTTAATAAGGTTGGATTCCACCAAAGTCACGTTACTTAGTTTTTGTAACTGTATTTACGCCGTTTAGGAGGAGATTCGCAGGGGTGCAACAACATTTGAGTACAGCCGTTTGGGGTACTGAGTCTGGCGGTACGTTTGTGTAGGTCACAAGATGGCGGACACGCCAGTAGGACTCGCCCGTTCCAAGGTCCACAGGTCCAAAGTACTGTTCCGCTTGGACCTTGGTAGCACTTACTAGCAGGTTACAGATTGTGTGTACTAGTGCGTGTTTTGGTGGCTACTCGACGGCATGATATATGCTGAGTTTCTTCAATCAGTTCAGTTCACCCTCTGACACCGGGATTTAAACAAAGTGTCTACGATTTCTTAGCACGCAAAACGTGACTAGCTACATCATGACTCCATTCTAACGGTAGATATCAACTACATAACGTACCGATTGCCTCCCCAGTATAACACACCAGTCTGGGATGTCTTCTGTCCAGCCCAGCATACAGGGACTCTGACCTTACTGATCGAACGTCACAACTAATCTGACGTCATTTGTTAATCACCATGGAAACAGGTGAGTCACTTTCTTCATATTCACTCAAAGGTCACTGTTATGTGCAGATATGCTAATGTACTTTATAAGATATGTTACTTATTCCTAAAGATCCGGTTTATCTTAGTTTAGTATTCGTACTTATTTTGACTCATGATAAGCCGCTGTGTTGTACAATACTTTCACTTTCACTCCAAACCTCACCTTTGTTCCAGTTTACCGAGTGCTTTGAGGTTTGTTACTGTTGCATATCATGATTTCTAAGTAATAATAATCAACACCATAATCAATGAAATGACCAAAAAGATTCAAACTTTGGAACACAATCAAATAAACAAATATATTTACATTGTGAACCCGTTGGTCCTACCAGGTCCACGTGTTGTCCTCCTGCACGCAGCAGAGGATGGGGAGTTCGTCAGGAGGCTGGTGGAGGAGCTGATGGGTCTGGGCACCTACGGTCTACCCCAGACAGACATCTCCTGTCAGCAGGTTACAGGCACTCCTGGTGACGTCAGCCGCGCACAGCTCACGTCCACACTGACCCTCGGCAGCGTGAAACTTGTCGTGCCCGTGATCAGCAGACACCTGCTTGCTGACCAGTCCTCGCTCACGGTCGGACTGGAAACTGCCTTGAGGAACAACAAGCCTCGATACGTCATTTGGCTGGACCAGAACGAGGATGACTTCCGTGAGTTCGGCACGTTAGTCAGCCGGCAGTACCCAACCCTGGAGGCGCCGGCCAGGCGGGTCCAGCGGGACAGGTTTGAGGAGACGATGCCCGGCCGTGGTATTGGCAGGGGGATGTTAGGCATCGCCTGGGATGTGCGTGACGCGCTCTGCAGACAAACAGGTGAGGGTGGACATATCATGGCTGTTACATAATGATAATGTAATTAGCGGACTGTAGAAACAACCGTACAATCTTGTCAAGTCTGTCGTATATTTTAATCATTCTCATCTTATATCACTATGCGTGGAATAAACCTGTGGGGTAGGCCGGTTCTTCTTTGCTTGCTTGAATATGTGGACGGCTTCTTAACCGAATTGTAATCTGCAGTGATAACCCATTTGCACTGATTAAAGGCTAACAACGGAATGATAGTGTTCCTGTAGAATAGATGCTGCGATTGTTTCGTTTACAGAAATTTAGTATTGTGGTAAATGCATTTCTTTGTCGTAGTGAGTTATCTAGACACTTCATCAACTAATATGATGTCCCTACATAGACCGAACCAGGTTAGACTGACGTGTGTCGTTTGTCTGTCCATCTCCACAGGTGAACTGAGGTACCCGGGCTGGGGGGCCTTGCGCGACACTCTTGAGTTCCTGGCTGACAACATGAACCTCCCAGCTGTTCTCACACGGCTGGAACAGGAGAACCAGCTGAGTCCGGCTGAGGTTCGGGATATCCAGGTAAGGTACAGGGTGGAAGCGACAATTGTCAAAATCGGGATAATAACATCACTGCCACGGGTATTTCACATTCATACAGTTTTATGGGCTTTGGATACGTCTGCCTTGATTTGTATTTAACACAATGTTCCCTAGATGGGCCGCAGCAGCACACACTTCTGAATGAATAAAACTCTAGATGTGTTTCTTTCGGAGCCGCCCAATACACAACACCACAGACTTTGCGATATATTTTTACAATTAAATTGCGATAAGTTTCTAAATTTTAGGTACGGGCGCTGTACATGTGTAGTTTGGGTAACAAAACGGCGTGAAATAAGAAAGGAAGTCAATATGAGGTTTCATTATACTTTCTGAACTAATACACCTTCAGAGTAATACGCTGTTGTTCGTCGGAAGACTTAAAAGTCATTTGCATTAATAAGTCTATAAAGTATATGGTTTAACAAGTATAGATATCGTCAGCAAACACCATGAATGATGATTGACAAATACTGTATCATTAGTTTTTAATAACACCCCTTTCAAGTGTTACTCTGAAAGTGGACTTTGCGCAATAAGAAACGACGTCAAAAATTGCAAAAATATTGACTGTACTTTTCATCAGAGCTGCCAGGTGTCGCTTATTGTAGATATGAAAACTGCGCTCCGACACAAGTTAGAGCCAAGTACTTCTATACTTTTAAACACTTGGTATATGTGCTAAGATTAGAATAGACAGATATTTACCATATTTTAGGCTGCCAACATACGCAGTATACTAGTATCCTGGAAAAACGTGCTACAGATTAAGTGCAACAAAATGAGCGGTACATGTAGGTGTGATCTTGTATAAAACTGCGCCCTGTGCTTGTTTTAATTGATTAGTAATGATGACATTGACTATAAACTTGAGGATGACTAGTAATAGTATAATTGTGTACCTGTATGTTAACATATATGTATGCGCCTACCTAGTTTTTGCTCTTTATTCATGGATTGAAACCTAACAAGCACAAATAAGGATATTATTTTTTCTTGTCTACATTAATGATATTGTCGATAATCTGGTCTCCCAGCCATTTCTTTTTGCTGGCGACAGCTCAGTTATGCATATTGTTGATTCCGCTTCTTGTTTAAATGCTGATTTAGAGAAAATACACAGATGGGCTGTTCAGTGGTTAATGGAACTGAACCCAGCCAAAACAGTTGAAATGCGCTTTTCAACCAGAAGAGCTTATTTAGTACACCCACCTTTGTTTTTAAACAATTGCATTATTAAGTCTGTTTCTTCTCACAAACACATAGGGGTTACCTTAAACTCTGACATGACTTGGAAATCCCACATCAACAATATATTGTCTAACATTTCTAAAAGCTTAGCTACTTTTAAAGGGTTGAAATTTAAACTCCCTCGTAATGTTTTGGAAACATTGTACAAATCATTTATTCGTCCGTGTTGCAGGACGGGGATGTCGTTTGGCACAGCTACACGTGTGAAGAATCACAACTTTTAGAACGAATCCAATACCACTGCTCTCCTATTGTAACAGGTGCTGTCAAAGGATCATCGTACTCCTCAGCTTGCAAAGAACTCGGCTGGGAGACCTTATCGGACAGGAGGCATATCCATAGACTTTTATTGTTCTACAAAATTATTCATGGTTAAACTCGTAGCTATTTGTCTGATCTACTTCCTTTAATCATTTCCTCAACATGTTCGTATGACCTTCGCAACAAAATGAACTTAAGATCACTCGACGCTTCAACAAATCGTTTTGCAAAGTCTTTTGTTCCTTAATTACTCATTAACTCACTGGAACAAGCTTGACTTGGCAACACGTAGATACAGCTTCCTTAGGTTTAAAGTGCACTTGTTTAAATCTGTAAATTTTGTCAAATTTAGACATTTTAGTTTTGGTCCCAGATATGCTTGTACTCTCTTGGCACGCCTTCGCATTGGCACCTGCAGCTTGAATGGTAGTCTTTTCACTCGTGGGCTAACTGGTAGTCCAGCCTGTAGCTGCGGGTGCCAAAGCGAATCGATTTCTCATTTCCTACTTCACTGCCCATTACATAATAATCCTCGTCACACTCTCTTCGGCAAACTTTCCAGGATCGTAGGACATCTTTTCGATATTTTCTCTCTTTCTGATGGTGAAATCAAACATTTACTACTTTTTGGTGCTTCCCTTTGCAACTATTGTACAAACTGTTTGATTATGTCTTCAACCCAGAACTACATTGTGCAAACTGGCCGTTTCTAACCATGTTTTTTTTTGTTCCGTGTCCTACCAAAATTTCCGGGGGTGGGGGGTACCAGGACTTGCGCTTCTACCAGTCAATACATTAGTATTCCATTTGTACAGATTTACTGCCTCTTGTCAATCATATGTTATTCTTATTTTCCTTTAATAGCGGCACCGATATAAGTTGTCTTAACTTGAGTTAGCCGCTACTTGTCTGTTATTTTGCCTTTATGTGTTCAATAAAAAAAAATAAGGATAAAGTTATTCAGCGGTTATTGCTGTGAAGTCGCATCACCCCTGCCGATGTTCCCTCCCCCAGGAGGAGCCGACGCCAGTAAGCAGGGGGGAGCGGTTGGTAGACATGCTGCGGGACAGGAGGCGTCAGGAGCCGTACGACTGGTTAGTGCGGGTCCTGCGGGAGGAAGGACAGGACTTCCTGGCGGAGGAGATGGAGGAACAGGAGCGGGGGGAGGAGCGGTTCTGGGGCATCGGGGAACAGCAGGCGGCACAACCTGGTCAGCAAACGGCACAGGAGGAACATTTTACACGGCAAGGTCAAGGTAGGCACAGCTATAATTAATTTCATTCTGTAATATCCATACCTTTATTAAACGTTTACAATATCGAATTTAGTAGTTCTAGTGGTCTAAAGAATTCGTACGTCGGGTAAAAAATGTAAATTTTACATGATTCCTTATATATATCCAAACATAAATAGCTATCAATATCTTTCTCTTATACGCAGTTACAATTGGAGATTTTCTAGCTCCCTCAATGTCAAAATTATTTTCATATCTTGGATTAAAGATAAGGATCATGTCTATCTATCCAATTCGCAAGTCATCAGAGGGATAATATTTGACGTTTTCTAAATTTGGTAATATCGCCATGATATTCAATTCCCGGATTGGCCGCTAACAGTAATTTCAATTGGGGGCATCTTTTATATATATCTCAAATTTCCGTCAGGTATCTTCTGCTTTCATGAAGATACTGTGCCACCTCATAAAGGAGGGGGCAGTGATTGTATGTATGCTGTTTTCTGTATTTATCGTACTTAATGTGTCAGTTTCTACTCCAGTAACCATGTACAAACATCTACGTCATCCCGACGCGCATGCGGGCAACGCCACATATCCTTTCGAAGTCAAGTGTGTGATTCTGGGACTGACGGAGGCAGGGAAGACCAGTCTGCTCAACTGTATGATGAAGGGTCAAGGTCACGTGGAGACTGAAACTGACAGAACCATCGGTGTTGACGTCATCAGTTTCCATGACACCAAGAATAACGTCAAGTACGAGATGTACGACTTCGGAGGTCACCAGATTTACCACTACACGCACCGGTTCTTCCTGACACGTCAGGCCCTGCACATCCTCAATGTAGACCTGCCAGGATACAAGTCAGAAGAGGTCCAGGAACGAGTGGGAACGTGGCTAACATCCGTGACTTCCCACGTGTTCAACCCGGCTATCCTTGTTGTAGGAACCAAAGTCGACCTGTTCCCGCCAGACAAGGCCGAGGAGATGATAGCAGCAGCTTGTTTCTCCATCCAGAGAGATATCCAGGCCTCTGAGAGTAAAATACAAACCAAGCTGAACGAAGACATCCAACTCTGCCAAAAGGCGGTAGATGCAGTGGACGGCAAATCAGACCTGACCGGACCTTTCTACGGTTTCACAAGAGACGACATCTTGGACAAGAAAAAGTCACTGGAGAAGTTACTTGACGGACGACCCAAAGGTCTGTTAAACGTACAGGTTATCCCGGTCAGCAGCAAGACGTTCCAGGGTATTGAAGTTCTTTGCGACAAGATGGCAGAAATGGTGAAGGACAAGCGATTATTCCCTGCTGCCCGCCAAGAGCTGCCGATTTCCTGGACGGAACTGTCAGAAAACATCAAGACTTCAGGACGGCCGTACCTTCATGTCAGGGATTGTCAGTACATCGGAGCAGCTGCAGGGATGAAGGAGTCAGACGTCCTGAACGCGCTCAGCTATCTGCACGTGACCGGACAGATCCTGTTCTACAACCACATCAGGGGGATGAAAGATCTGGTCTTCCCGGACCCAACCATCATCCTCATACTCTTCAAGCAGATCTTCAGGCATGACCTACCGGCATATCTGGACAACATAGCCGAATCTCTATGTGAGCATACCAGAGCGCAGTTTGCCGACGACAGGGCGTCATTCTTAAAGACGGGTCGGGCAAGCGACAGTTTCATGAAGAACTTGCTTGGAGACAACATTGCCACCTTCAGCAGTCTCCTTCCCCTGATGAAGCACTTCGGCCTGTGTTACTCAGGGTCGGTGATCTTTCCAACAGAGCTTCCTGCCGCCCAGCCTGACGAGGTGGCGCGCTGCTGGCCAGAGGTCGTGCCATCAGGCGGAGAGGAGATCTCTGTTACTATAGAGTACAGCCAAGAGCCTCCTCTGGGTCTACCGGAAACCATGGTCTCCCGTATCCTGTCCATGGAGCAGACCACACGCCGTCTCCTCACCAAGGACACAGTTGTCGTTCATGTTGGAGAGAACTCAGAAGACGTCATGTACCGCCATTTCTCTACAAGAGAAGAAATCCGGATCCGGGGAGAGCCGGAGAAGGCGTGGCGCCAGGCTCAAACGGTAGCGAAGGTGATGGAGGCCTGTTGGGACGAGTTTATTGCCTTGTACTTTAGTAACAGTGTTGGAAGCGGAGAAAGAACAAAGTCGCTTACTATAGAGGCTGTGAAGCGTCACGTGCCGGGTGACTTGTTGAGAATGTCTGAAGGAAACTGGGAACGGCCACTCGAGCGTCCTGACGTCAGAACGCCGGAGGGGGTCATTGGCAAATATTTCATCGGTATGTGAGACAGGCGTCTTTACATAGAGTAATGAAGGGACATCATTTTTGCACTTGTAATGAAAGTAGGCCTTATATATTTTCTACATAGTGGATACTTTTTCCTGATTGTATCTTATTCCTAAGTCTTTTTTTAAATCTTCCCATTTAAATGTCCTTGAGCCCATTTACATTCTATTTGACAAAAATACCCTAATATTCTCAAATGTACTGCTCCAATGTGTATAACTGCCTTCTCATTATGAAACTTAAAGGTTTCTCGGGCAACAAAATTGATTTTGTAAGATACAAGACTGGTTTCGTCTTGTATATTTCTGCTAAATGGATGTCCTCTTGTCCAGACAACCGGCTGTACCAGGTCAGCAGGGCTGTTGGTGAGGAGAGGCAGCTGTGGACCCGGCTGGGACAGGAGCTGGGGCTGAACAGGGCTGTGCTGGACAACATTTGGGGAATCACGGACACCCAGAAGGCGTTCCAGATGCTGAAGGTGTGGCGCACCAAGACCCCCCACGGACCGCTCCACTACCTGCCGCAGCTGGAGGAAACACTGCAGAACATGGGCAAACCGGACCTGGCTGCAGATGTTCAGGGGGTGTACAAGGTGAGTTAGTGAAGTCTGATTTAGATACATTTACTAGGTGATGCGACAAGGTTTAACCACATGCACAGCTTTATCTTTATGAGTAATTGAATATTTCAAAGTTGAACTCTAGTTTAAAGTTGCAACAGATTACATCGCATCAAGCACTTAAAAAGAGGCAACTTACTTGTCTATATGAAAAAAATGACTACAAAAAACTCTATGTAGACATTGTGGTTTATTTATTGAACTTACGATGCCAAAAACAATTTTATGAGGTCATGTCCATGTAATATAAAACATTAAATGTGCCATCTGTTCTCTCCAGGAGTACCGTGATGCCTTGCCGTTACAAGAGGTCAGTCCTGAGATGACCGGAGACTCACAGTGGTGAGTAGCTGTGGTCCCAGCCATAACCTCGTAGTTTTTTAAGAAGGTACTACTACTGCAACTATACTTTGTCAGGCAGGAATGAACAATAGTTGCCTACATGTTTCTGTTTCAGGTCCCTCCGCCTGCCAGGTGAAGGGAAGTACCTGTGCAGACGGACCGACCTGAGCGTGGTGACGCCCTACCCGCTGTGTCACACATGTATGTTTGAACACCTGGCTACAATACCTCTGTTTATCTCCTCAGGTCCCTCCGCCTGCCAGGTGAAGGGAAGTACCTGTGCAAACGGACCGACCTGGGCGTGGTGACGCCCTACCCGCTGCACGTGACCTACAGGAGTGCGAACTGGTCCGATAACTGGCAGCAGGTGGGGGAATGGATGCCGGTGGGTCCGCTCTTCTCCATCCAGTGTGAGGACGTGGAGGGGCCGGTGGACATCCTACTGCCGCACGTGCTGTACCTGCCTGATGCAACTGGTAATGAAAAAAATAAAGATGTCAATCTGGTAATTGTAAAAAGAACTGCATGTCTACCTTTGTGACTCTTGTACAAAATGAGAGATCGTTTGCACATTTTTCTACAGTCCTGAACCCAGAAGACATCCAAGTCGTGCACGTGGTGGGAGATTCCCCCGAGCTGCTGCCGGTTATAGAACTCACCCCCTCGCACGCGGTGACAAGGTTCAAGAAAGGCAGCCTGTTTGGGGTGGTGGGGAGGACAAATAAGGCACTAAGCGTGTCTAGGAATGGACTACTAATGGCATTTGCTTCTTTGGAGCACTTTGAAATTACCAAGTTGAAAGTTTACATCGTCTCCAACACAAGAATCATGAAAGAGGTGAGGTTTCTATGTAGATAGTGCTGATAGACATTACTCTTTAGTTAGAATTCATTCAGTTGGGACGAATCTGGGGATGGCCATCGGTAATTTGACTACTTGTGCTATAATTTCTTACCCTGACCACATTCCCATCATATGTAGATCCTTAAGAAGGACGAGAAGGATTGGAAGTTTGAGCCTCGCGACTTTAAGACCTGCAAGCTGTGTCCAGGCGCTAACTACCACCTGAAAGGAAGTGTTGTGAACGGCAGAGACATGGTTGTGTCGTCATCTCCAGAGGTTTGGATTACAAGCTTGCTCTTGCGCTAACGCTGCCTACACAGAACAATTGAATAGTCGAGCGTGTTTAAGTTTGTCTTTGTGTGTGCAGTTTTGTAACATTAATAGTATTAACTAGAAAGGCCGACATTTGCTTGAGAGCAAATACAGCATATTTCAGCCATCTCCCTCATGCAACAATAGGCCTTGAGGTCGTTGACCCTTTTGGCCATTCAAAAATGACCAAAAAACCCCCAAATATATCATTTTAAAGTGGTCCATGCCAAAAAATATACATGGGTCATTTGAATAAATATCTAGAGCACCCCTTTACCAATTTACGGGTCATTAGGTTGTAAATCGAGGGAACAGGAGCCAAAAATGTCAAAATTTTGTCAAAAAATGGCCATAAAATCGCAAAATTAAGCATTTGTTGTACCGTATGGAAAAACTTTTATTGAATTTATGTGCACATAATTGAAGGGCACTTTTATACCAAATTTCAGATCATTTGGTTGTAAAACGAGGCTACAGGAGCCAAAAATGTCCTTTTTTGGTCAAAAATTGGCCCCAAATCGCAAAATTAAGTATTTTGTTGTACCGTATGGGAAAACTTTTATTGAATTTATGTGCACATAATTGAAGGGCACTTTTATACCAAATTTCAGATCATTTGGTTGTAAAACGAGGCTACAGGAGCCAAAAATGTCCTTTTTTTTTGTCAAAAAATCGCAAAATTAAGCATTTTGTTGTACCGTATGGGAAAACTTTTATTGAATTTATGTGCACATAATTAAAGAGCACTTTTATACCAAATTTCAGATCATTTGGTTGTAAAACGAGGCTACAGGGGCCAAAAATGTCCTTTTTTGGTCAAAAAATGGCCAAAAATCGCAAAATTAAGCATTTTGTTGTACCGTATGCCAAAACTGTTATTGAATCTAGGTGAGCATATGATCAAGGCACCTCTGTATCAAATTTCATGTCATTCGGCTGTAATACCAGGGTACAGGAGCCCGAAATATACATAAAAATTGACAATAACCTCAATAAACTCATTTTAAAGGCAGATATGAAAAAAATGAAAAAAACACCTGAGGGTATTGGCTTACTCTACCTTTGTGCCAAATTTCAAGTCAATCGGTTAAAAAATGGCGGAGTTGATTCGATTTGAAGATTTGACAGGAGAAAGAAAGAAAGAAAGAAACATTACGAATACAATATATTTCACCATACCTATGGTATGGCTGAAATATAAATATGCTGGTGTGCGGGACTGTGAGCGTGCTTCTGTAATGAGATAGTATACAATTTGCTTTCTAATCACATCTCCCCAATTCATACTAGCACTTTTGGTACATTTTTTTTTATTTCAGTGCCTTATGTTTGAGGATACCTTCGACACCAACAAATTCTACGAGCCGTTCCGGGTGGAAGTTAGTTCCGATATCTGGAACAGCAGCACCACCTCGCGGTTACACTTGGAACTGCTTAAGTCCGAAGATGGCGCAAGTGAACCTGTTGCAGACCTTACCCTCGGTGAGTTCGATCGCCAGAAAGTCGTGGCTTATATAATAACACATATAATACATAAATAGAGCCGTTATCAACTATCGAAATTTGATAGCTTCAACCTGTTTGAAACGATAAGAGTGCATAAAACACAAACCTATCAGCATCGGTTACCTTAGACATTTACCTAAATGGTTACGGTCAAAATGTCGTTAAGGATATAATCATTAACCCCCTTCACGGCTCTGATCATCCAGGCCACTACAAGCGAGGCCACACTGCCGAAGGTGTTGACAGCGGACATTCCACACCCACGGAGTTGGTGGAGTCTGTGAGGCGACAACTGGAATCTTTTGACATTGAAGGTATTCTTTTATCAATGCAAAAATATAAGATTTAATCTATTGGCAACCAAAACTCAATACCATAGCTTTGTACAAAAAAAAAACAAATCAAACAATTTTTTTTATTCTCGGGACATAAGGTGTCATTACATCTATGCATACGATAAATGAACGTCTCTAAGATCAACATTCTTTTAGAACTGTGCGTGGTCTAGTATCAACCAGTTTAAAGTACATTACAGCCTGATCGACATATCGCGATGTAAGTCAGCAGCAAGTCAATTGACTGGAAATTCAATCACCTGTACGGTTTATACGCGCCATACCAAGAACACTTCAATGACACTAATTTTTAATTATATGCTTCTTCAAATGCTATTCAAGGCAGAGGTTCAGTCCTGTTGGTTGGAGACGAATACTGCACATCAAAGGGTGGAATCTCCACCATCAACCGCCAGGTGGCGAGCAAGCTGTCCGCCGCAGGTGCCAAGGTCTACGCTACCGTGTTGGGGGCAAGTCCACAAGACGAGAGGGATGCAGAACGAGATGGAGTGAGACTCCTCAAGCCTCGTCTTGATGTTGACAGTAGCGCGAAGCCGTCCTTAGAATGGCTGACTGCGTATCACAGCGTTCACTTTCCGCACATCCCATCAGATGTCTGCTGCATTGTGGGACATGTTGACGTCACAAGCAGAGCGGCAAGGAAGATCAAAGAGGAGCGGTTTACACTCGCTAAGCTCGTCATGTTCGGTCACGTGACGCCAGAGGAGACGGAGCACTACAAGAGTAACGAGAAGGCCCTGGGTGTGGGGAGGAAGGAAGCAAGCATCCAGGACGACATTGGCAAGGCTGATGTCGTCTTCTCGGTAGGACCGCGCATTCACCGCCATTACGACAGGTTCCTCCGTCGGAATCACGTGACTCACCACATCTTCCTACCGGAACCTTCCAAGGTGTTCCGTGAAGCAAATGTGAGCTTTGGAGAAGAAAGTAAGCAAGTCCAAAAGCCAGAGAGAGTGGTTCTGTCCATCGGCAGGGTGCGGAATGTGGAGAGGCTGAAAGGTCACGACCTGGCCGCAGGATCCATAGACAAGGCGGCACAGCGGCTTGACAATCAGTACACACTGAGGCTGAGAGTCCGCGGCATCGATGAGAACGACTTCAAGAAAAGCAAGAGAATCCTGGAGAAGAAGCTGAGATCCGGCCGGGTCAAGCCCACCCTGCTTCCGTACGGCACTCAAGAGGAGATCCGCCAAGACATGGAGGCCTGTCACCTGGTCCTGATGCCGTCCCGGGCCGAACCGTTCGGACTGGTCGGCCTGGAGGCCATCGCGGCAGGAGTTCCCGTCCTCATCTCTGAGCACTCGGGCCTTGCAGAGCTGATAGAGGAGCTATCAGACAGGCTGGGGCAGCCCACGTTCCGCCACTGCATCGTCAAGATGACGGGAGACACCGCGACCGACGCTGATGTAGAGAAGTGGGCAGAAAGAATCGAGGACGTCCTCAAGAACGCCAGGTCAGAGTTCGCGGAAGCCCGCGCCTTCAGGGAGAAACTGCTGGCCTCCAAGTACTGGGAAGAGTCTCACCAGACGTTTCTACGTGCCTGTGGCATCACTGGTAAGAAACCTTGGTCATGTCTTAATATACCTTGACAGATAGATAGTTTGTGAATCTATGGACAAACTCGTCAATGTTTCCATCATCCATATACTGTTTTATGTTATTTCATAACAATGTTGTTCTTGGCTCATCGTTTGAACTCGTGTACTTCACAGCCACCCCCAGTGCCCAAGCGGAAGGTGGAGATGCTGAAGCCGATGACCCCAACTGAGGATCTGACGACAGTAGATCGTCTATGTCATTGAGTGTAAATAAAGTGGTTTGACAGTGAGAAATAATTAAAACGTCTAATGATGCTGACGATAATCTACCTTAAAAATTTTAGACAATGCCTCGCGTCAAAATTTAGACATTAGGTAACTCATTAACTTTTTGTGCATAAGAGATAAGATAAATCAGTAATTAGACAATATTATCTTTCCCTTAATTAAAAGGATGAAAGTAAGATTGTGGAAAGAAGCTGACATTAGTCCAGAATGGCCTTTTTTGAAAATTGATATGTGGTTATCAAGATGCTTCAACACTTTTCAATTCTATAACAGGAATGAACTGAGTAATTGATGGTGTATTACGATATGTTTTATGTAATTTCGTATTTGTAAGCATTGTAATCTTTTGTCGTTAAGTTTTTTTGCATAGGTTGTCATAGTCTGGAAAAGACTAACTGACAGAGAGAGATTATGATATATCAATAAAACAGTCACATGTAGGGACCAAAGCCCACAATTTTTTCCCATGTCTATCGATCTGGTATACAGTCAAACCTGTCTATAGTGGCCACTCAAGGGACCGGACAAATGGGGCCACTATAGACAGGTGGCCTCTGTATAGAGGTGGCAACTTGTAGATAAAATACCCATGGGACTGACAAAAAGTGGCCACTATGGACAGGTGGCCCTTCTGTAGAGGTGGCCCCTAATACAGGATTGACTGTAATTTTTTCTCATGTCTATCGATCTGACGTCTATGTTGAGACATTGAAACACATCTGAACACCAGGTGTACTTGATCCATTTAAAAGGTATTTCTTTTCAATAGATCCCTCCACTTTCGTCAATGTCATAGGTTAAAAAATCTTTACTTGATCGCTACTTGTTCTCTTTTTGTTTTTATTTTCTCTATTATCAAGTGCTAACCTTGGGAGAGTGCAAAATAACTACATGATAAAAACAGTTGCTTGTTTTCTCTTCATCATTTATCTCAATATTAGAGGTTAATAGAATCTTTTGCATAAAACATTGTAAAACCTAAGTTATATACTAATTCTTTATCACGTCACCCCAACTGACAACATAAAAATTAAAGAAAGTTAAAATATTTGAAACTTCGTAATAGCGTTACATTCTTATTATGCATTTTTAAATGAATGAAATCAAACAGTCATTCTGGTTTTGCCAGTTGAAAGCGGTGTATAGTATAGAGGTTAACGTTATTGACATAGATATCCTAAATAGCCGTATTAGTCAGACAGATTGCACAGCCTGCTGTTGAAAACCGTAATTTCTACATTTCCAACACCCAGTCGGCAGCAGTTACAGCCGTTTGTATGCACCAGACAGAGGTTATGTCAGCTGAATCACAGTATGGTACATATAAAGGACAGCGAAGCGGCGTTTTCACATCACCATGGTAACCGTGTTCTGTGGGGACCATGAATAAATCACAACAGTGAAATGCACTTTCTCAGACACTTATAATGAGTAATGCCTGGTATTTAGGCATGACAATAGATTTTGTGCTTCTATGGGTTCAGAAATTTGATAGTAAACTCCGACCGTAGCCGACACTGTTCTACTTGCTCGTAATGATCCCGATAGATGGATATACTAGTACTCGTCATTAATTCTAGCCGGCATGTGTTATCCAACGGGATGTGACTTTACTCAGCTAGCTTGAAGTCCGCGATTCCTGCCTCATACGCCTCTTGGCTTGCTTGCTTTAAAAGATAAAAAGTTGTTCATCATCATCATCCACTGTGTTCTGCCTCTAAAGTATTGGCAGAGTCCTGTCCATAACAGGAAATTTACAGCAGTCATTAGAGAACATATCACTGTGTAACAGTATCATTTGGGATCTTCAGCTGGGCTGAAGATCTCGGACCGAAGTTTCTGGTAGGCATTTTACAGCATGTTATTGTCACTTGACTTTCAGCGTCTCCGACACATAATCAGCAATATTATTCATATGAATCATTGTCTTTCTGGGATATAACGTTACTCTACTCTATATTAAAGATGGAACTTTCTTACACATACCTTATAATATGCTGAACACCTGGTTTCTATACAGAAAAACGAACTAAAAGAAAGGGTGACACAATCACATTGCAGTTTAAAGCATGACCAAAGCTTGAAATCAATCGTCATATAATTAAGGGTTAATGACCCGCCCCGAGGTGTATATGGTGTCATAACGCCTGGTCCTTTGCTATAACCACCGAATAAAACCACCGTGTGAGCGCTATCGATGTTAAACTAAACACACCGGTGACATGCCTTACATGTATGGGGAGTGTTCATTCAAGACACATTGGCAGTCAAGCCTGACAAGACACATTAAGATGGTACATACCAGAGGGAAGCCGTACAAATGTGACCAGTGTGACTTCTGCACAGCTAGGAAAGGGGACCTGGACACACACATAGCTGAACACTCCGGTGAGAAACCCTACTTATGTGAGAAGTGTGGGTACAGGACAGCCGACAAGATTCAGCTATCTCGTCATATGAGGTTGCATCTCCATACAGAACAAAGGCACCGGTGTGACCAGTGTGCCTTCAGCACGCTTTTGAAATCGAGTTTGGACAACCACAAGTTAAAACATGCAAGTGAAAAGCCTTACATGTGTGGGGAGTGTGGGTACAGGACAGATCACTTCTATGTTCTGTCTACGCATATGAAGATACACACAACACAGCAGTCGTTTAAGTGTGGCCAGTGTGCCTATTGCACATCTAGAAAATCAGCTCTCATTCAACATATGGCTATGCACACTGATGAGAAACCTTACATGTGTGGTGAGTGTGGGTTCAGGACAAGATTAAAGTCTGCCCTGTCAATGCATATGAAGAAACATACAGAACAGAAGCTGTACAAGTTTGACCAGTGTGACCACTGCACAGCTAGGAAATGTTACTTGGACAAACGCATGGCTAAACACGCTGTGGAGAAACCGTACAAGTGTGACCAGTGTGACTTCTGTACAGCAAAGCAAGCACAGTTGGAGAAACACATAGGTAAACACAAGCACACGGCTGATGAGAAACCTTTAATGTGTGGTTTGTGTGGATTCAGGACAGGTGTCAAGTCTAGTCTGTCAAGTCATTTAAAGAAACACAGAGAAGCTGTGTGATAACAGCTTGGATAAGAAAGTACATCTGGAACTACACACAGCTTAAAAAGCAGACGTGAGTACCCACATGTCCAAACACTCTGGTGAGAGACCCTACATTTACATGTGTGGGCAGTGTGGGTTCAGGACAGATGTATTATTAGTACATGTAAGTCTACCCTTTCCAGACACAGGAAAATACAGTCTTGACAAAAGTATCAAGGCTGTCTGGATCAAGACCTACTAGTAGCCAGCATGTTCCAGTTGGGTAGAAGCCGTACATGTGTGACCACTGTGGTTTGTGCACTGTTTGGTGAAATGCCAAGGTACACTCATTGTGTCGAGGTATGAGGTTTTAGGTGGAAAAAATGTCAAATGTAGGTACAGGAGAGAACTCAGGAATGTTAGAGAAAGTTACGTTTGTTAGACATCCATGTAGAGAAAACTTAATGTAGTAGTTCTTGCTTTGTGCCTGTTGTGTTTAGTGTCACATACAATGTACATGTGGGGCAGGAAGTTACCTCACTATTTCTTTAGTAAGATTTTGGAGGTGCGGGGCAAGGGCTAGGGTTTTGTCTTCAATCATAATGCTTAAGACATACTGACGGGGGGGGGGGGGGGTACCATTCTATGTACACCATGTCAAAGTGTGAATAAATATAGCTTAGTTATTTGTTAGAAAGTGACAGAAGTAATCAACAATGTGTTATGCAGGTTATTCGAACGAGAGGTTGAGAGGAAACCGTGGGGGGACTGCAAGAAGGCAGAAACTTTGTAGAATCAAACAGTATGTAACAAACAGATCCGATACACATGTAAATGGCTACCTGAGTTGTAATAACAGAACCAGGGTACTTCGTAAGATACCACTAGTTTCTACTGGTCATACTAGGCCAGCACAACAGTGTACCAGGGCTTTTCCTAGCGTGTTTCTGTCAAATGTTCGCTCGCTGATCAGTAAAAAGTGTGAGTTAGAGGCCACTCTGGCCAGTCATTCTGTACAGCTAGCGTGTATTACTGAGACATGGTTAACACCTCAGATCCCGGATGATGTTTCATCGATTGAAGGGTACAGACTGTTCAGAAGGGATAGACAGCACAGTCGGGGTGGGGGAGTGGCATTGTTCATTGCAGACGATATACCAGCAATAAGACTACATGACCTTGAAAATGACACACTGGAAGTAATGTGGCTGCAAGTTAGACCAAGGTGGCTGCCTAGGACTGTTCCGGTTCTTTTCCTTGGTATTGTGTATCATCCACCGTGTAATAACGATAAGACTGGGTCTTCCAACATGACTCAATATCTCATTAACTCTTGTGACTGGTTGTATCGAAAACAACCCCACGCTGGTTTCCTGATCTGTGGCGATTTCAACAAATTGCCGCTCCAGAACCTGTTCACAGTGCATCCCCACCTGAAGCAAGTAGTGACGCAGGCCACTCGGGGCTCGGCCACGTTGGACTTGATCATAACCAACCTGGCCAAACACTACCGCAATCCACTCACACTCGCTCCAATTGGCACTGGAGATCACTGTTGTGTTCTTCTTCCGCCCCGCGTTCAGCTACCACCGAGAAGCAAATCGGCCAAGATTACTCGGAGGGTGGCATCTGCTGTGGCAAAGTTGAACCTAGGGCTAGCACTGGCCACGGCGGACTGGTCTCCAGTGTATGAAGCAGTCTCTGTGGAACAGAAAGTTGGAACATTCTACAAGCTGACTATGGGTCTGGTAGAGGATCATCTTCCTGCAAAAGCTCTTCGGTGAGGGCTTGTGACAAGAA
>NC_049981.1:32237976-32254214 GCF_000003815.2 Branchiostoma floridae
GTAAACCAGAACACGAAGTAGCTGAAAGCCTGAACCAGCACTTCTCCGCGGCATGGTGCCCCGGTCAGGACTTGTACCTATCCCCCCTTCAACGTCCTGCCAAAGCAGTAGAGCTGTGCACGATTGGAGAAGTGAAGGCTCTTCTCAAGAGCATAACCCCACCAAGGCAAGTGGTCCAGACGACCTTCCTACATGGACTCTGAAGCAGTATGCTGAGGACTTTGCCCCGGTCATCACACACCTGTTCAATGCCTCCTACGAGCAGGGATTAGTACCAAGCGTCTGGAAGGCTGCTAATGTTGTTCCCATCCCCAAGTCAAGGGGAGCAGTCAACCCGAGTGATATGAGGCCTGTGTCTCTCCTCCCTGTTCTGGCCAAGTTGCTGGAAAGGTGCATTCTGAAAAGACTCCTCCCGGCCATCACACCAGTCATCACCAACCAGTATGCGTACCTCAAGGGCTCATCCACTGTCATCGCCGCCATCAGGATGGTCCACACTTGGCTGACAGCCCTTGACTCCAGAGACAACACGGCAGTCGATGTGCTACTTGCAGATATGAGCAAGGCCTTCGACAGGGCGAGACACCCAGTTCTACTGCGGCGTGTGAACGACGTGGTCGCGAATCCACGTATGGTTGCCTGGCTACACAACTACCTGCAAGGTCGAACCCAGAGAGTCTCTGTAAACGGCACCTTTAGTTGCTGGCTGACCCTTACATCTGGTGTACCTCAAGGAGGGGTGCTGTCGCCCTACTTGTTCCTGTTATTTATGAGTTCTCGCACCACAGTCTACAGAGATACCTTAGATGTTGGGTATGCCGATGATGTGGGCCTGTCCAGGTCAATCCCCACAGAGAATACTGGTAAGGACGCCAATCCTATGTCGACAGAAGCATCGCAGCTTGACTCTTGGGCAAACAGCAACGAAATGTTGCTAAATGGCAAGAAAAGTCAAAGGTTGCTGATCTGCTTCAGTAGGAACATTCCGGCTCTAACACCTCTGTCTCTTGGAGGCGACCATGTCCCAGTCACTAGTACTGCTAAGGGCTTAGGATTCATTTTTGATAGCAAACTGACCTTCAAGGACCACGTGAGGTCGACAGTCTCCAAAGCCTCCAGTAGACTATACTACCTGCGTGTACTGACAAAGCAAGGGATGAGCGTTCCCGACCTGGTACAGGTATACTTGTCACTCATTCGCCCAGTCCTCGAGTATGGACACGTTTTGTTGGTCGGTTGCAACGAGGAACTGTCTACCAGTATGGAACGAGTTCAAAAGCGTGCCCTCCGTATCATCTCCTGTGGTGGCAGGCGTTCAGTACCAAACCTTCCGTCCTTGAAAGAAAGGAGACAAGCCGCAGCAATAAAGCTGTTTAAGGAAATGCTAAAGCCAGAACACCCGCTACACGACCTTGTGCCCCCCCAACGAGCTACAGCATCTGGCAGGCAACTGAGAAATCAGAACAAGTTCTCAGTGCCTAAAGCAAGAACTGAAAGACTGAGACAGTCCTTTGTGCACACAGCTGTCAGACTGTTCAATTACTCTACTGCTCAGTAATGTTACTGGGTCTCGCACTGGCCTCCCGGTTGGTTCGCTTACTGACTCGTTTGTAACCTGCATTTGTCTATGCCATGTTTTTATTGATACCATTTGTAACAAATCGCACTTAATTCAGGAGGTCTGGAACCTTCTGCTCACGTGGATTTGTGTGTGTGCAAACAAATAAATAAAAACAATAAAAACATTATTTCATAAAGTCTGGAAGTATAATTGTTGTAGAACCAATCGCAGTATTAATACTGGCTACTATTAAGGTACAAGTACTGTAGAACAGAGTGTCTTAGGAGAATACCTTCGATGATGAGGCCAAATTGATACGTATTTGACATTTAAGTTGGTCTTTGCCGTCATTGTTTTTTGCGCCACACGCGACTACATTTGGGTAATCAGGTATCCATTTAGTGGAACTATGACCTTTGACATAGCCTCCAATTTCCAATCCGCCATCTTGAGATTCCTGCCGATTCGTCTGGCCACTTTTTGTCGTATATTTGTAGTTTTGTTCCAGTTCAGGATAAGTAGAAGGTGATCATTATATACCCAAGACGTGAATATTGAATAATTGCGTTTTTAACTAGTACAACAGACGCCGGAACTTACGTAAATCCCTCAACCGTATGTGTTGCCGTGTGGGGAGGGGGGCAAGAATTTTCAGTCTTTATTTCACACAAAATTACATTAGCACCTAACCCATCGATCTTTAATGCTGTTCATGCACTGTGCCAAGAGTAGACAGAGCTTATGCTCAGCCCAGTAGGCCTGCACTGAAGTAAAGGTTTCACCAACTATCCAAACCACAGGACACTTGATATATGATTATTACTCATTATTTATCCTCGATGACTGTTTAGAAGGACGACTATAGGCGAGTTCCTCGGCCCTAGACCAACAAAATGTGTAGGCCTTGGAGCCTACTATTGAAGGTACTTTGAACTGTTTGGCATCCAGGCTACTTGGGAACGGGGAATGGTGAACATTTATATATGAAGCAATCTATACAGGATTAGTTATAATTCTGTGACAGTCATTGTATAGATGTTCCATTTTTTTGCATCTTTTTCCTGCATCATAATGCACATTAAATAAAAAGAAATATGTTCAATAACATTTTTCTTACAATGTTTTCCACAACAGGTCAAATATCGCAGCAAGCGGTGGGTCTCCAACCACAGTTTTTGAGCAGCTTTGCTATTGGCAGGTGACATGACAGATGGCATGACAGATAGGAAACAGCTCACAATTCTCTACCATCATGCTTAGATAACTCTGGTGAGAAACCATCTAATAGGTCCAACCTCTCCCACTATAATAAGGAACATACAAGTGTGACCAATGTGGCTGTCTGCACTTCGAGAAAGGGGTCTTATTTGCACACATGGATGAACACATCGGTGAAAAACCTTTCATATGTGGAGATTGTGGCCACAAGACAGGTGACCGGTCTCACCTATTGAGTCATATGAAGACATGTACAAAAGTCACCCAGAAGTGTGACTACATCGCAACAGGCAAAGGGAACTTGGACAGACACATGGCTAAACACGCTGATGAGAAACACTACATGTGTGCAGAATGCGGTTATCAGGCGGCTGACAAGTCCAGCTTATCACGTCATGCAAAGATACATACAGGAGAGAAGCCTTACAAGTGTGATCAGTGTGACTACTGCACAGCTTGGAAATGAGACTTGGAAAAACACAAAGTAAAACACACCGATGAGAAACCCTACATGTGTGGGGAGTGTGGATTCAGGACAGGTTACAGGTCAACCTTAGCAAGTCATATGAAGAAACATACAGAAGACTTGCATAAAGGTGAGAAACCATACATGTGTGGGGAGTGTGGGTACAGGACAGATCACAAATCTACTCTATCACATCATATGAAGAGACATACAGGTGAGAAACCCTACATGTGTGGAGAGTCTGGGTTCAGGACAGATCGCAAATCTAGCATTTCAAGTCATATGAAGAGACATACAGAAAAGAAGCCCTACAAATGTGACCAGTGTGACTACTGCACGGATTGGAAACCAGACTTTTTTACCCACATGTCTAAACACTCCGGTGAGAGACCCTACATTTACATGTGTGGGCAGTGTGGGTTCAGGACAGATTCATTAACCCTAGATGGGCCTGACGGAGTCCATCGGCAGAAGTACATTGTATTTGCAAACATCAGAGACCAGGCAGTGACGTGCCTGACGGCTGAAAAACCTTAATACTGTAATAGATCTTAATACTGACGAACTGATATAACAAACCTGTTAACATGTTTTTAAATCTAATCTACCACTTTTAGTGCATGTTAGTAAGCATGTCATCGCACGAACATACTAGAGCTTGGTGATAAAACGTTGAGGAAGCTTCCACTTGCTCCTAGGGTATTCTGTCATATATAGTCGTTGCGTATTGAAAAACCCTGCGACCCAACACTCTGAAGCTAAGTCGCGATGAATTGTATTGGTCTACACAAAATTGAATACCGAGTAGAAAACAGCAACCACTAGACTCAATATAGCTTTCATGCCTGCCAGTAAATTTAAAAACTAAAGTAAGGACTACTTTCAAACAGACGTGTTTTCCGCGCCAGGTAAGCGAACCAATAAAACGCCAGTCTGGCAGGTTGACCGCAAGGTCACCACCAGGTGTGATGTCACGGTACAAAGGTGGGACCGCTGATGGCGCCGCAGGTGTTTACAAATGGCGTGCACAGGGACGAACCAAGTTTGCTTTATAGAGGGGTGTTTTTCTGTGTAACGGGCTTTAAACAGCCGAGACAAAAACAACGTTAGGTTAAGATTGACAATAAAGAAATGTAAGACACTGCCTAAAAACATGGGATACTTACAGGAACTGTCGTTGATCTTTCTATTGATTTTTTTAGTGTATGAATATTCAACATTCAATCGAAAATTCGAGGTAAGCAAGTTGCGTGTGTTGAATGGCAGTCACAAACTTCAACATCCAATAGCCAAGTACCGCACTGGCTGGAGTTGGGGACGTGACCGAAATAGATCTGCGTCACCAGAAAGTGTACCTGATATGACTGACCGTGTAATGACGCTCTCTTGCGGTTCGCTTTGATACTGCAAGCAATGATCGTATTTTGATACTGTAAGCATGACCAATGTGGTTAATGTTTAATTCTGGGCGAACCAAGTCTGGGTAAACTTAGCAAAGGTTTTACCTACTAAAACATTTCAACGAGAAAAAAGTAGAGAAACTGATGTCACGGTGGTACACAGCACAAAATGTACAACATAACGTCACATTGTTGTTACGACTAGACAATTAAAATGATGCAGGCTATTGTTCCTCTTCACCTATCCCCTCCCGCGATCTTTAGGACATGAACTTGTCCTATCTCTTGGGCGGACATTTTCCGCACGGAACACACCCGAGCACAGGTATGCCGAGCAGACCAGGTAACCTTTAATTATATATATGCTATTCCGTAGTTAATTTAACGTCTATAGTAATTACTCGAATGTAGGCTCATCTGTAATGGTTATAAACTTTACGATACAGTTTTAACTTTTTAAACTTTATAACCATGCAGAAAATTAAGCGCTTACCAACTATGTCTACAGTAATTAACTGAGACTGAGTTAAATGTCTAGGAGGGCTCAAATCGTTCTTCTTGTTACAGCGGTAAGTTAGCTGTAATAGTCAGTTGGTTGGCCAGTCCAACCTACCAACTTTGGTTAGTCAGGTGACCCTGGCGGTATTGGAGACTACGGGTAAACAGAAATGGTAAGATCGTCTGTGACTGGCTTTAATGGAAGTCAACAACGTGACTGAAATGTCGTGTTGTGATAATGACATTGCAGGGTGAAAGCTATTTTATTTTTTAACACAGTTGTGCCTCACATATATCGAAGTAACTCATTCAAAGAAGGAGTACGTCGACCGTAATAATGTTGAATCCGACCAAAACCACGTTACCTAGTTTTTACAACTGTATTTACGCTGTTCAGTACGAGATTTGTAGGGGTGCAACAACACTTGAGTATCGCCGTTTCAGGCACTGAGCATGGCGGTACGTTTGTGTAAGTCACAAGATGGCGGACACTCCTGTAGGACCCGCCCGTTCCAAGGTCCACAGGTCCAAAGTACTGTTCCGTTTGGACCTTGGTAGCACTTACTAGTAGGTTAAAGGTTTTGTATACTAGTGCGTGTTTTGATGGCTACACGACGGCATTATTTATGCTGAGTTTCTTCAGTTCAGATCAGTTCATCCTCTGAGAGGTGACACCGGGATTTCCACAAAGTGTGTGCGCTTTTCTTAGCACGCGCACAACGTGTACTACATCATGACTCCATTCTAACGGTAGATATCACCTACATAATGTACCGATTGTCTCCCCAGTATAACACCGCAGTCTGGGATGTCTTCTGTCGTACATAACGTACCGATTACCTCCCCAGTATAACACCGCAGTCTGGGATGTCTTCTGTCGTACATAACGTACCGATTGCCTCACCAGTATAACACCAGTCTGGGATGTCTTCTGTCCAGTCCAGCCTTCAGGGACTCTGACCTTCCTGATCGGACGTCACAACTTACCTGACGTCATTTGTTAATCACTATGGAAACAGGTGAGTCACATTCTTCATATTCACTTCAAAGTCACTTTTAGGTACAAATAGGGTAATGTGGCTTTATAAGATATGTTACTTCATCCTAAAGGTCCGAACTTTCTTAATTCAGTATTCTTACTTATTTTGACTCATGATACGCCGCTGTGTTGTACAATACTTTCACTTTCACTCCAAACCTCACCTTTTTTCTAGTTTACCGAGCGCTTTGAAATCTGTTATTGTTGCATGTCCATGTCATGATTTCTAAATAATGATAATCAACACCCTAATCTATGAAATGACTAAAAGGATTCAAACTTTTGAAACATAAACAAATAAAACAAACAAATATATTGACATTGTGAACCCGTTGTTCCCTACCAGGTCCGCGTGTTGTCCTCCTGCACGCGGCAGAGGATGGGGAGTTCGTCAGGAGGCTGGTGGAGGAGCTGATGGATCTGGGCTTTGGTTACAGTCTACCCCAGACTGACATCTCCTGTCAGCAGGTCACAGGCACTCCTGGCGACGTCAGCCGCGCACAGCTCACGTCAACAATGACCCTCGGCAGCGTGAAACTTGTCGTGCCCGTGATCAGCAGACACCTGCTTGCTGACCAGTTCTCGCTCACGGTCGGACTGGAAACTGCCGTGAGGAACAACAAGCCTCGATACGTCATTTGGCTGGACCAGAACAAGGATGACTTCCGTGAGTTCGGCACGTTAGTCAGCCGGCAGTACCCAACCCTGGAGGCGCCGGCCAGGCGGGTCCAGCGGGACAGGGTTGAAGAGACGATGCCCGGCAGTGTTCTTGGCCGTGGGATTGAAGGCATCGCCTGGGATGTGCGTGGCGCGCTCTGCAGACAAACAGGTGAGGGTGGACATATCAGGACTGTTACATAATGTAATCAGAGGACGGTTTAAGTAATCTCGTCAAACCTCTAATATTTATATCATCTTCATCTGATATGACCACTGTGTATAGAAAAACCTATAGCAAGGTTTTCGTCTTTGCTTGAATGTGTGGACGGCATATTAAGCAAAATGCAATTTACAACGATGATACCTTTGCACTGATTAAAGTCTTACAATAGAATGATAGGTGTTCCTACAGATAAGGTGCTGTGTGTGTTTTGTTTGAGGAAATGTAGTCAAATCTTATTTTGTTGCAGTAATGTGAGACATGTAGATAATTTGTGAACATGATTTCTCTACAAAGACCGAACCCGGTTAGACTGACGTGTGCCGTTTGTCCATCTCCACAGGTAAACTGAGGGTGCCGTGCTGGCAGGCCTTGGAAAGCACTCGTGCGTTCCTGTCTGACAATATGAACCTCTCAGCTGTTCTCACACGGCTGGAGCAGGAGAACCAGCTGAGTCCGGCTTATGTCCGGTATATCCAGGTAAGGTACAAGGTGGAAGCGACAATTGTCAAAATCGGGATAACAACATCACTGCCACATTTATTTGACGTTCATACAGTTTAATAGGCTTTGGATACGTCTGTCTTGATCTGTATTTAACACAATGGTTACTACATGGACCGCGGCAGCTCACTTCTGAATAGATCAAACTCTAGATGCGTTTCTTTCGGAGCCGCCCAATACACAACACCACAGACTTTGCGATATTTTTACAATGAAATTGCGATAAGTTTCTAAATTTTATGTACGGGCGCTGTACATGTGTAGTTTGGTCAACAAAACGGCGTGAACTAAGAAAGAAAGTGTATATGAGGTTTTATTATACTTTCTGAACTAATACACCTTCAGAGTAATACACTGTTGTTCGTCGGTAGACTTAAAAGCCATTTACATTGATAAGTATATAAAGTATATTGTTTAACAAGTATAGATATCGTCAGCAAACACCATGAATGATGATTGACAAATACTGTATCATTAATTTTCAATAACACCCCTTCAAGTGTTACTCTGAAAGTGAACGTGTTTTAGCTTTGCGCAATAAGAAACGACGTCAAAGTTGCAAAAATATTGACTGTACTTTTCATCAGAGCCGCCAGGTTTCGCTTATTGTAGATACCAAAACTGCGCTCCAACACAAGTAAGAGCAAATTACTTCTTTGTCGGCACTTTTAAACAATTTATACATGTACTGAGATTGAAATTAACAGATATTTACCATTGCCAACACAATGTCCTGAAAAACGTACCACAGAGTACGGGCAACAGAATGAGCGGTACATGCAGGTGTGATCTTCTATAAAATGTACCTGTACGTGTTGGTTAGCAATGATCAATTGATCATGACTATATTCTTGAGGATGACTAGTCTAATTGTGTATCTGTACGTTAGCATACTAGTATATGAGCCTACCTAGCTCTTGCTCTTTATTCACTGATTGAAAACTAACAAGCACAGATATAAGAATAAAGTTATACAATAGTTGTTGCAAACACCATTCCTGCCGATGTCCCCCTCCCCCAGAAGAAGCCGACACCAGTAAGCAGGGGGGAGCGGTTGTTAGACATGCTGTATGACAGAAGGCGTCAGGAGCCGTACGACTGGTTAGTGCGGGTCCTGCGGGAGGAAGGACAGGACTTCCTGGCGGAGGAGATGGAGGAACGGGAGCGGTACTGGGAGCGGCTCTTCGGCATCGGGGAACAGCAGGCGGCACAACCTGGTCAACAAACGGCACAGGGGGAACATTTCACGCAGCAAAGTAAAGGTTGGCACAGCTATGACTAAATTCCCTTCCCGAAATATCGATACCTCTAATAAACATTTACAATATTTGATTTAGTAGTTCAGGTGGTCTAGATAATTCGAAAAAAATGCGAATTTTACTTGATTCCTTATAATATTTAAACATCAATTCAAATGTCTGTAAGAATCAAACAACAGTGCTCAGGGTAAAAAAATCGATTTGGCTCATATTTTGCACAGTGATAGTACTTGGCCCTCAACCCCTCAAAATAGCTTTCTTTCCGGTCAAAACTCATTGTTGCCATGGCAACAGCCCAGACAAGTTTTGAGGCCATTTTCACAGAATTTTGCATGTCAGAAACATGGAAATTGGCCAAGTTTAGGACCCGATCACCGCCAAATGCTTTAACACAACGAAAAATTGAAAAGAATCTTGTTAGAATGATGGCTAAACTTGTACAAAATAGGTGTGATGTTGATGTACATGTAGCTTTCAGTCCATGGGCAGCCAAAAAATAGTACCATGTTTACAGGCATCAAAAAACGTATTTTTTGCCCAAATTTGAGGAGCATTAAGTCTCAAAGTAGTGAATATTTTTGCTTGAAATTTACAAAAGACATAGATACATATAGAATAGCTATTAAATGTATCCTTGCAAAGTTTGGGTTTTTATTTTGTTAGCGTGTAGTTGCTACCAGAAGTAGGTCACTTTCCGTGATTTTGAAAAAAAAATGTTATTTTTTGCTAACTTTGACGTACGAAATCCGACAAACTAAGATGTTTCCTTGGTTCACATTTCTGTCAAATGTAGAACTTACTATTTAATGCTTGCTAAAGTTTGTATGTATTTCCTCAGCCGTATGGTTGTCCCTGAAAGTAGGTCATTTTTACACTTATCCCGGGATTAGGATTTTGGGCCGTCTTTGAGGTGATGAAAACACCAAAAGTAAATTCTATTTCTAACTCCACTTTTTATCAGATAATAACCTTAGTATTGTCTGTTGAATGAATGGTTTTAAAGTCTGGGGTCTTGTTTCATTTGCGTGTAGTTGTCTCTGAAAGTAGGTCATTCTGATACGTGTCCCTAAATTTGGATTTTTGGCTGTCTTTGAAGTGATGAAAACACCAAAGTAAATTTCATTTCTGACTCCACTTTTTATCAGATAAAGACCTTAGTATTGTCTGTTGAATGAATGGTTTTAGATTCTGGGGTCTTGTTTCATTGCCGTGTAGTTGTCTCTGAAAGTAGGTCATTCTAATACCTGTCCCTAAAATTGGATTTTTGGCTGTCGACGTCTTTGAGATACAGATAAAAACATCCAAGAGTTTTTTTCTGACTGCACTCTTTATTAAGTGTACACCTTAGTGTTGTCTATCACATGAATGGTTCTAATGGGTGGGTTCTTATTTTATTGCTGTGTGACTGTAAATAAAAGAAGGTCATACTTTACGCTTGTCCCAATTTTTTCTATCACCGACCATCCGCTGAATCGCTGATGTTTTCACCAGGTGTAAACCATAGTGTTCAACATCAAATGAATAGTTCTAAAGGCTAGCTGAATCATTAGCAGATGCTAAGCTCCTTGTACATTACTATATATGTCCCTTTTTTACCTATTACTTTTTTTCGGTTGAAAGACAAAGCAACTACCTATTGACAACAGTTCAATCTCTATTCAACAACTATAATCATAATTCCAAATACACTGCCGTATTTTATACATGCAATATTGTAATGTCTTTTAAAGACATTACAATATTCCATGTATATGTAACATGGTTTCTGTATATGGATATGCTTTATATGTACCATGGTATTAACCCTATTCAGACCGGGCTTTTTTGGTCGAATTATCATATGGCTACCAAATTTTCAGAGAATGATGTAGACCTACTATGCCTGACGATTATTAGATGTTTGATGCAGCGATGCAAAATATGACGTCATCAATTTGACCTAATTGGCTGGAACCGCGAAAAGGGGGTATTCTCTGAAAATGTCAAGGTATGCTACAAAGATGTAACAGCAAGTGCAGATAACAGAATTATAATGTTTATTATGACTTATGTTGCCAATAACAACATCAATGACGCCAGAATGACGTCATAAAATGACATCATGCATATCTAAGATACAGTTGGGCTCCGCCATCTTATATCCTTTCCCTTGAATGTTCAAAAATACATTTTTGGCGATAAATAATCACAAAAGACAACAGAAATAGACTGAAAACGTTTATTTAAACGTTCTTTGATAAAAAATACCACGTAGTTACAACTTATTAGAGATAATAAACTAATTATTCTTGATCTGGTCATACTGCCCGCCATCTTGGATTTAGGCCCTTGACGTCATGACATTAGCATAATATATGCATAATCAATTATAAAATATTATTGAAAACATAAGATTTCATTTATGTAAGCAAATGGCAGTAATATAGCAAATAAACATGAAAAATACATTGTTAGAACCGAAATTAGCAATTTTCATTAAAAGTGCCTGTCAAGAGACCGTTGCCATGGCAACAAGAACAAACATTGTGAAATTGTTGCCAACTAATATTTAGGAAAACTCACCAAGTTTGGTGGTTCTAGCGTAAGCCGTTCTTGCGTTATAGGACATAAAAGTTGTAGCGGATCTCAAACCCCTCCCCCCATCCAATTTTTGGGGACAGGTGTCAGAATGAACTACTTTCAGAGACAACTACACGGCAATGAAACAAGACCCCAGACTTTAAAACCATTCATTCAACAGACAATACTAAGGTTATCATCTGATAAAAAGTGGAGTTAGAAATAGAATTTACTTTTGGTGTTTTCATCACCTCAAAGACGGCCCAAAATCCTAATCCCGGGATAAGTGTAAAAATGACCTACTTTCAGGGACAGCCATACGGCTTAGGAAATACATACAAACTTTAGCAAGCATTAAATAGTAGTTTCTACATTTGACAGAAATGTGAACCAAAGAAACATCTTAGTTTGTCGGCTTGCGTACGTCAAAGTTAGTAAAAAATAACATTTTTTTTCAAAATCACGGAAAGTGACCTATTTCAGGCAGCAACTACACGCTAACAAAATAAAGGCCCAAAATTTGCAAGGATTCATTTAATAGCTATTCTATGTATCTATGTCTTTTATAAATTTCAAGCAAAAATATTCACTACTTTGAGACTTAATGCTCCTCAAAGTTGGGCAAAAAATACGTTTTTTGATGCCTGTAAACATGGTACTATTTTTTGGCTGCCCATGGACTGAAAGCTACATGTACATCAACATCACACCTATTTTGTACAAGTTTAGCCATCATTTTAACAAGATCCTTTTCCATTTTTCGTTGTGTTAAATTTGGCGGTGATCGGGTCCTAAACTTGGCCAATTTCCATGTTTCTGACATGCAAAATTCTGTGAAAATGGCCTCAAAACTTGTCTGGGCTGTTGCCATGGCAACAATGAGTTTTGAACGGAAAGAAAGCTATTTTGAGGGGTTGTGGGCCAAGTACTATCACTGTGCAAAATATGAGCTAAATCGGTTTTTCGACCCTGAGCACTGTTGTTTGTTTCTTACAGACATTTGCTCTTAATCACTTTCTCCAATACACAGTTATACTACTCGATGTCAAGATAATTTTCATATCTCGGATTAAAGATAAGGATCATGTCTATTTATCCAATTCGCAAGTCTGCAGAAGGATAATATATTACGTTAAATTTGAGAATATCCCTATAATATTCAATTCCGGGATTGGTTGCCAACAGTAATTTCATTTGGCGCATCTTTCATGTCTCAAATTTCCGTCAGGTATCGTCTGCTTTCATGAAGATACTGTGACACCTCGGAATCTTCATAAAAGGGGGGGAACAGTAATTGTATGTAGCCGTGTGCTACACTTGTATGCTGTCTTCTGTATTTATCGTACTTATGTGTCAGATTTTACTCCAGTAACCATTCAGAAACATATACGTCATCCCGGTGCTCATGCGGATGACGTCACAACACCTTCCGAAGTCAAGTGTGTGATCCTGGGACAGACGGAGGCAGGGAAGACCAGTCTGCTTAACTGTATGATGAAGGGTCATGGTCACGTGGAGACTGAAACTAACAGAACAATCGGGGTTGACGTCATTACTTACCAAGACAACAAGAATAACGTCAAGTACGAGATGTACGACTTCGGAGGTCACCAAATCTACCACTACACGCACCGGTTCTTCCTGACACGTCAGGCCCTGCACATCCTCAATGTAGACCTGCCAGGATACAAGTCAGAAGAGTCCAGGAACGAGTGGGAACGTGGCTAACATCCGTGACTTCCCACGGTGTTCAACCCCGGCTATCCTTGTTGTAGGAACCAAAGTCGATCTGTTCCCGCCAGACAAGGCCGAGGAGATGATAGCAGCAGCTTGTTTCTCCATCCAGAGAGACATCCAGGCCGCTGAGAGTAAAATACAAACCAAGCTGAACGAAGATATACAACTCTGCCAGAAGGCGGTGGATACAGCAGACAGCAAATCAGACCTGACCGGACCTTTCTACGGTCTCACAAGAGACGACATCTTGGCCAAGAAAGAGTCACTGGGGAAGTTACTTGACGGACGACCCAAAGGTCTGTTAAATGTACAGGTTATCCCGGTCAGCAGCAAGACGTTCCAGAGTATCGAAGCTCTGTGCAACAAGATGGCAGAAATGGTGAAGGACGAGCGATTATTCCCTGCTGCCCACCAAGAGCTGCCGACTTCCTGGACAAAACTGTCAGAAAACATCAAGACTTCAGGACGGCCGTACCTTTATGTCAGGGATTGTCAGGACGTCGGAGCAGCTGCAGGGATGAAGGAGTCAGACGTCCTGAACGCACTCAGCTATCTGCACGTGACCGGACAGATCCTGTTCTACAACCACATCAGGGGGATGAAAGATCTGGTCTTCCCGGACCCAACCATCATCCTCACACTCTTCAAGCGGATCTTCAGGCATGACCTACCGGCATATCTGGACAACAAAGCAGAGTCTCTCTCTGAGCATACCAAAGCGCAGTTTGCTGAAGACAGGACGTCCTTCTTGAAGACGGGCAGGGCAAGCGACAGTTTTATGAAGAACCTGCTCGGAGACAACATTGCCACCTTCAACAGTCTCCTTCCCCTGATGAAGCACTTCGGCCTGTGTTACTCAGGGTCTGTGATCTTTCCAACAGAGCTTCCTGCCGCCCAGCCTGACGAGGTGGCGCGCTGCTGGCCAGAGGTTGTGCCATCAGGCGGAGAGGAGATCTCTGTTACTATAGAGTACAGCCAAGAGCCTCCTCTGGGTCTACCGGAAACCATGGTCTCCCGTATCCTGTCCATGGAGCAGACCACATGCCGTCTCCTCACCAAGGACACAGTTGTCGTTCATGTTGGAGAGAACTCAGAAGACGTCATGTACCGCCATTTCCCTACAAGAGAAGAAATCCGGATCCGGGGAGAGCCGGAGAAGGCGTGGCGCCAGGCTCAGGCGGTAGCGAAGGTGATGGAGGCCTGTTGGGACGAGTTTCCTGCCTTGTACTTCAGTAACAGTGTTGGAAGCGGAGAAACAACAAAGTCGCTGACTATAGAGGCTGTGAGGCGTCACGTGCCGGGTGACTTGTTGAGGATGTCTGAAGGAAACTGGGAACGGTCACTCGATATTTCTGACGTCAGATCTTCGGAGGACACTGGCCAGCGCAAGTATTTTATTGGTAAGAAATTCTGTTTTTGATAATAGTTACAAGTGAGGAAAAAAGGGTTTAGATAGTAACAACAACTTTGAAATAAATCCCTGTTTACCTTTAATTCTAATAACTTTAAGATGGAAATTATCACATTGCATTTTACTGCCCTCTAATTAAGTAACTTAATTATAACATTTATTGGGCAACAATTTACATGTTTACAATTTAGTATGTTTTTTTATAGTATATTCATAAAAACGCATTCCATTTCTGTGCAGACAACCGGCTGTACCAGGTCAGCAGGGTTGTTGGTGAGGAGGAGCAGCTGTGGACCCGGCTGGGACAGGAGCTGGGGCTGAACAGGGCCGTGTTGAACAACATAGACGGGGAGTACGGTTTCACCCAGGCGGCGTTCCAGACGCTGAAGGCGTGGCGCACCAAGACCCCCCACGGACCGCTCCACTACCTGCCGCAGCTGGAGGAAACACTACAGAACATGGGCAAATCGGACCTGGCTGCAGATGTACAGGGGGTGTATAAGGTGAGTTAATGAAGTTCTTATCTTGTACTTGATACATAAAGTATACTTTACGTGGCAGATTACAGGAGAGGACAATTTTGGTTTATGTGTCAATGGCCGTATTTCCATAACTGACAGGATGATATCGATTTATCAGAATCATAATGGCAATAAAAACACTGCAGACATCGGTAAACAGGACCTGGCTGCAAACGTACAGCGGGTGTATAAGATGCATTAATCCATTCCAGTTTAAATCCATTTACAAAGTGATGAAACAAGCTCTAGTCAAATGCGCGGCTTAAGCTTTTGAAAGATTAAATTTCGAAATTTCAACAGAGTACCCTGAATCATACGATAAAAAGAGGAACTTTCCTTGTTTGCCTATATAAGAAAACATTCTGCTAAAAGAATCCTATGTAAACATTTCTGTTTTTTTTTTTATTAAATTATATGTACGTTATATAAAGGATGTGGGTATGTATGTATTAAACACAACTTTTATGAGATATAAAACAGCAAACGTATCATCTTTTCTATCCAGGAGTACCGTGATACCTTGCCGTTACAAGAGGTCAATCCTGAGATGACCGGAGAGACACAGTGGTGAGTAGCCATGTCAACATGCATCCACCAGCAATAGTAATGATACGTTATGACTTTAACGACGGACAGTGGTAATGATATGTTATCATTGCAATATTACTCTTATATTTAACTGATTACAGAAATCATTGGCGGTTATTTCAACAGACACAAAGAACGTAGACTTCATCAGATTTGGCGTTCATTGGAGTAGAGAGAGACAAAATTGTCTGTTAAATCTGTATGTCTAATGTGAAGAAGCATCGTCCATATGCCAGTTGACACATTCAGGTCTGACCTGGGCATGGTCAGGCCCTACCCGCTGTGTCACACCTGTATGTTTGAACACCTGGCTACAATACCTGTGTTTATCTCCTCAGGTCCCTCCGACTGCCAGGTGAAGGGAAGTACCTGTGCAGACGGACCGACCTGGGCGTGGTGACGCCCTACCCGCTGCACGTGACCTACAGGAGTGCGAACTGGTTCGACAACTGGCAGCAGGTGGGGGAATGGATGCCGGTGGGTCCGCTCTTCTCCATCCGGTGTGAGGACGTTGAGGGACCGGTGGACATCCTACTGCCGCACGTGCTGCACCTGGCGGATGCAACAAGTATACGAACAGGAACCCATATATTTCCA
>NC_049981.1:32259421-32274982 GCF_000003815.2 Branchiostoma floridae
CAATACATTTAGATATGTTTAAGTTTATAAATCTACCGGTAAAATGTGAAAAGTAAAATTCAACTCATATTACCGGTCATCAAGAACGGTGTAAAACACGCAGAACATGAGTATATTATTATTTGGGAATTATAATACTCGTTTCTGGAGTGAAATGCAACTTTAGAACAATGTGTTCTCTCATCGTTTAGCACTGAACACAGATGACATGGCGATCGTACACGTTACGGGAGAGACGAAAGAGCCCCTGACGGTGTCTGAAATCAGCCCCACCCACCTCACCACCAGGTTCCGGAAGGGAAGCAAGTTCGGGCCTGTGGTGAGGACCGTCCTGGGGATGTTCCTGCGCAGGAACGGCCTGTGTGTGGTGTTCGCGCCTTCAAACTTTGCTTCCGTCTTCCAGCTGCACGTCTACATCATCTCCAATGCTGTGCTGATAGTAAAGGTGACGTGTCTTTCTTAAGTACCGAATTGGTCATATCCGCATTTATCTATTCTGTACAATGTATCGATGAACAGTAATAAGACCACCTTCATGGTGCTTTTGACCAATTGCTGTCCATTAGGCCACGTTCCGTTGATAATTCGACAGGAACGAATATGCCCAGGTGCGTGGATACTACTTAGTTGTGGTCGAATGCAATCCATGCTAAAATTGTCATTTACTGCTTGTATGGTTGCAGTATCTGAAGGAACTGGAGAGGGATTTCGGTTACTCCAGCTGGGACCCTGAACAGTGTGTGCTGAAGCTGTGGGAGGAGTACCAACTGGAGGTGACAGCCAAAAATGGAGCAGACGTCGACGTGCAGACACGGCCTGTGGAAGTCCGTATTTGATTTTCTTAAATTGAGCGGTTTTTTTTTGCGAGATACCAGACGTTCCTTTTGTGTATTTGTGCAAGTTGCAACTTAAAGTTTTCCTCTTTTCACAAACAAACAAACAACAGCAGCAAAGTCTTGAAACCTTGGTATAAAGGGTTCGATGTGGAAAGATGCTTTAAGACACAAATCATTGGTATTAAGACACGAATTCTCAAAATTGCATTCTTGCGATTCATCGCAGGGCCTAGAGTTCGACGACACGTTCGATACGGGGCAGTACTACAAAAAGTTCCGTGTGGAGGTGGACGCCCGGAAGTACAGCAGAGCGCAGAGGTCCAGGCTTCGGTTCGACCTGCACCTCAAGAACGCTGACCAGACCGTCTGCAGATTCATCCCGACAAAAGGTTATTAGAAATCATGTGTGATATCTTTTGTTTAACTACGCATATACGGGAAACACTATTTGGATCTAGATTATTTGGAGCATCCCTGAGCCTACATCAAAGACTGAATGTCTGCAACTGACAGCTTGGTCGACTACAAACATGAGTATTGTAATGATTATTCCAAAACTTTTCCTAGAGGCTGTAATTTGCTGAAGTAATGGAATAGATTGGCCTTTCCGGATATTGTCGGTGTCCTTTTGTGTATGCCACTTTTCCATTCCAACTTTCCTCAGTAACTGGTAACGGTTACATATCTATATCTGTATGAATCACCACTTTTCCATCCCAACGGTAATTGGTAACGGATATATAATCAACATCCAAATATTCCTCCAGTCATATTAACCACTGTGCCCATCCTTACTATAGGTGCCCAAGCTTTAGAAGGCCCGGCTGATTGGTACAGATATATAATTGTATTCGACATCATTTGGACCAATCATACATGTATTAACCACCGTGTCCATTTCACAGGTGCCCAAGCTTCAGAAGGCCCAGCTGCTGCAGATGACAGTGACAGCGGTGTATCGGAGCCAGACGGTGCTGATGCAGACACACGGACGTCACTGGCGGACTCGGGTAAGAAACAGTTATTATACACATTCAGTACAGTACTTCCTGTACCATTCAATTCACTGGCAAGAGATGCTTTCCGCCTCTTGATTAAGAAACGATAGTTGGAATACAGGTAATTAAGGAGATTGATTCACGTTGACAAATGTATCCGTTCCCAGTAGACAAGCGTGCATCACGTGACGTCCAGAGAGGTGTAGGATTACCAGTCACTATAGAGACACTTGGACCCACAGCAGGTAAAGCTTCAGAGTCTGATTCAGTCAGAATGTTTCAAAATCATTTCATTTGAACTCGAACCACCTAGAAATTCATCGCGTATAATTAAGTTATCTGTATAACTTTTAACGAAAGTAACGAAGAATTTTTTTTTGCATTTTTTAATGGATTCATTCAGGATGTTGTCTTGGATGGAAATGTCATAGATTTCGATAGCATTAAACATAAATAGTTATTCAACCATTGCATGTTTTTGCTCTTTTTAGCCTCCGTACTTTATTCACCAACGGAAAAAGTATGTTAGTTTGTCTCCGAGTACTGAACGAAATTAACCAGAACATCAGTCTTAATTAACAGCACATCAAAGAGCGGAATCTTCCTTCCAGTAATAAATAACATGTATTGTCTCTATACTTGCATACAAAGAACACGATTTAAATGTGCTTTTCTGTTGCAAAACATTTTTCCAGCGAGACCAGTTCTCTTGGTGAGCACAGAATATGGCACATCAAAGGGCGGAATCTCCACCATCAACCTGAATGCCGCGCTTGTGCTCACCGCCGCTGGAGCCGAGATCTACGCTACCGTGTTGGAGGCAAGTCAACAAGACGAGAGGGATGCAGAACGAGACGGAGTGAGACTCCTCAAACCTCGTCTTCATCCCGACAGCAGCGCGAAGCCGTCCTTAGAGTGGCTGACTGTGTACCACAGCGTTCACTTTCCACACATCCCATCAGATGTCTGCTGCATTGTGGGCCATGTTGACGTGACAAGTAGGGCTGCCAGGAACATCAGAGAGGAGCGGTTTCCACACGCCAAACTCGCCATGTTCGGTCACGTGGCGCCAGAGGAGACAGAACCCCTCAAGAGTGACGAGAAAGCCCTGGGTGTGGGGAGGAAGGAAGCCAGCATCCAGGACGACATTGGTAAAGCTGATGTTGTCTTCTCGGTTGGACCGCGCATTCACCGCCATTATGACTGGTTCCTCCGTAAGCGTCGCGTGGCTCACCACACCTTCCTTCCGGAGCCTTCAAAGGTGTTTCGTGAAGCAAATGTGAACTTTGAAGAAGATACTGTCCGAAAGCCGGAGAGGGTGGTTCTGTCCATCGGCAGGGTGCGGAATGTGGAGATGCTGAAAGGCCATGACCTGGCCGCAGGATCCATAGACAAGGCGGCACAGCGGCTTGACAATCAGTACACACTGAGGTTGAGAGTCCGTGGCATCGATGAGCACGACTTCAAGGATAGCAAGAGAATCCTGGAGGAGAAGCTGAGATCCGTTCGGGTCAAACCCACCCTGCTTCCGTACGGAACTCAAGAGGAGATCCGCCGAGACATGGAGGCCTGTCACCTGGTCGTGATGCCGTCCCGGGCCGAACCGTTCGGACTGGTCGGCCTGGAGGCCATCGCGGCAGGAGTTCCCGTCCTCATCTCAGAGCACTCGGGCCTTGCAGAGCTGATAGAGGAGCTATCAGACAGGCTGGGGCAGCCCACGTTCCGCCACTGCATCGTCAAGATGAAGGGAGACACCGCGACCGACGCTGATGTAGAGAAGTGGGCAGAAAGAATCGAGGACGTCCTCAAGTTACCCCAATTTACAAATCTATTTCAAGTCGTACCATCCCCTAACGATTCCTTTTTCAAAGTATATGAAAAGAAGATATTTTCTTTTATTTGGGACAACGGTCCTGAACGAGTTGCACGGAAGGTTTTATACAATACATCGGAAAATGGAGGACTAAATTTAAAAAACTTACGCGCATTCAACACTTCTATAAAAGCTTCATGGGTACCTAAACTTTATTCTCATCCCGAATGGTTTTCCTCCTGGGTAACAGTCTTCCATCCTCAACTTAGTCATAGTTTATTTCCTTTTTACCAGCTGTCCTCGGTGATAAACCTTTGTTTAAAAGGATTTTTTTCTGAAGTTTTTATGGCCTGGTTTCAATTTCAGCACGTAGAGCCCACGACGCCGGCAAATATACGACAACAAGTAATTTGTTTAAACTCTAATATTATCATTGATGGTAAAACTGTTTGTTTGACAGCTTTTATGAATAGGAATATATATTTCATAAATGACTTGCTGTCCCCGGACGGCAATTTTATGTCTTATGATGAATTCAGTACAAATTTCCCAAATGCTTGTGACCAACATAGATATCTACAACTTATTTCAGCTATTCCCGGTAAATGGAAAAAAATACTTAGTACTGAGAAGCGTAAAGACCTTGTGTGCCTGCCCTTTCAAAAAAATTATAAATGGTTACGAAATATAAAAATCAATAAAAGCATGTATATCTACTTTCTTACGTCCATGAACAAGGTCAGCCTTGCACACAAGACTAGACTTTCTTGGTTCTATTATTTTGACAAACCTATACCATGGCGAGATGTATTTACAAACTTATATAGATGTACTATTGATCCAAGTACTAGATATTTTCAATACCGATTAATTAATAAATTTTTACCTTGTAACAAAATTCTACATATATGGAAATTAATAGACTCTAGCTCTTGTTCTTTCTGTCATGACGATGTAGAATCCTATGTTCATATTTTCTGGGAGTGTCCACATGTAGTATCATTTTGGAATGATGTAAAAAATTGGTTGAAAGTAGAAACTTCTATAGAGTGCTACTTAAATTCCTTTATTATCATATTTGGAGATACATGTAACGATGCGCCTCCCCTGAAAAATTTGATTATTTTGTTAGGTAAAGTTTTCATCTTCCGGTGTAGACGCTTAAAAATGATAAACTTCCAGGCCTTTAAAAGACTAATATCTACTTTTGAAAAAACTGAACGTCTCATTGCATCTCGGAGAGGGAAGCTGGAGAAGCATCGGGGTAAGTGGGGAACTTTGTGTTTAATTTGATTTTGAAATGTAGAAATAATCATGAAAGAATATAGAAATGACGTGATAATGATATTTGATTACAATACTGAAATGATTATGCGAGTAATGATACAATGCTTATATGAAAAGATGACATGTAATGTGATAAAATGATATGTAATGATTTGATAACTAAAATGAATAACGTTAGTAATGACATAATAATAATCATATTATATGAGCTGTTAAGTTTACAATGTGGCTGTTAGACTTGGATAGGTTAATATTTAAGGGAGGTTCTTCATTTTCTGTTGTGTGACTGTTATATTTATCAGTGAAAATATAATAAAGAATTATTAAAAAAAAAAAAAAGGACGTCCTCAAGAACGCCAAGTCAGAGTTTGCGGAAGCCTGTGCCTTCAGGCAGAAACTGCTGGCCTCTAAGTACTGGGAAAAGTCTCACCAGAAGTTCCTACAGGCCTGTGGCATCACTGGTAAGAAACAATGATTAACGTTATATCTAAATATACCTCAACAGATAAATATTTTGTACATCTATATACATCTTATTACACAAATTCTTTAATATTTTCATCATCGCTGTCTTTTTGATATTTCAAAAAAATATCTTTCTTGTCTCATCGTTTGAATTCATGTACTTTACAGCCACCGCCAGTGCCCAAGCGGAGGGTGGAGATGCTGAAGCCGATGACCCCAACTGAGGTTCTGACAACAATAGAGAGCGTCTGCCTAATGCACTGTAAATAAAGTGGTTTGACAGTGGGTTGTAATTAAAACGTTATTTGCAAATAAATATCTTATATAATGATGCTGTCGATAAACTACTTTAAACATTTTTGAACAAAACAAACAGACAATGCCTCACGTCAAAATTCAGACATTACTGAACACATTAACTTTTTTGTGCATAAGAGATTAATTAGTAATTAGACAATATTATCTTTGCCTTAGATCGCTACTTGGTCTCTTTTTTGTTTTTGTTTTCTCTATTATTAAGGGCTAACCTTGGGAGAGTGCAAAAATAATTACATGATGAAAACAGTTGCTTGTTTTCTCTTCATCGTTTGTCTCAATATTAGAGGTTAATAGAATCTTTTGCATAAAACATTGTAAAAGTTTTTTTTACTAATTCTTCATCACCCCCCCCCCCAACTGACAACACAAAGAAAGTTGAAATATTTGAAACTTATTAAATAAATAATTTGCTGCTAATAGCGTTACATTCTTACTTTGCATTTTTTTAAATGAATGATTTTTAAAAAAATCAAACATTCATGTTTTGCCAGTTAAAAGGTGTGTATGGTATAGAGGGTAACGTTATTGACATAGATATCCTAAATAGCTGCATTAGTCAGACAGACTGCACAGCCTGCTGTTGAAAACCGCAATTTCTACATTTCCAACACCCAGTCGACAACAGTTTCTGCCCTTTGTATGCACCAGACAGATGTCAGCTGAATCAGAGTATTGCACATGTAAAGGACAGGGAATCGGCGTTTTTACATCACCATGGTAACCGTGTTCTGTGGGGATCATGAATAAATCATGACACAGAAATGCACTTTCTCAGACACATATAATGAGTGATGCCTGGTATTTAGGCATGGCGATAGATTTTGTGCTTCTATGAGTTCACAAATTTGAAAGAAAACTCCGACCGTAGCCGACACGGGACTACTTGCTCGTTATGATCCCGATAGATGGAAAAACTAGTACTCTAACCGGCATGTGTTCCCAACGGCAAGTGACTTTACTCACCTAGCTTGAAGTCCGCGATTCCTACCTAATACGCCTCTTGGCTTGCTTGCTTTAAAAGGTACAAAGGTGTCCATCATCATCATCCACTGTGTTCTGCCTCTAAAGTATTGACAGAGTCCTGTCCATACATAGAAATTTACAGCAATCATTAGAGAACAACAACACGGTATAACTCAGAGCTGGGCTGAAGATCTCGGACCGAAGTTTCTGGCAGGCATTTTACAGCATGTTGTTGTCACTTGACTTTCAGCGTCTCTAACACCCAGTCAGCAATATGATTCATATAAATTATTGTCTTTCTGGGATATAACGTTATTATTATCAAAGATGGAACTCATTTAATTTCTTACACATGTACCTTACAATATGCTGAACACCAGAGAAACGAACTAAAAGAAAGGGTGATACAAACACATTGAAGTTCAAAACATGACCAAAGCTTGAAATCAATCATCATCTAATTCTAGTTTACGGCCTTTGTAATATGCGCCGTCACGCGATGAGATTTGGATAATCAGGTACTGCGCCAGCGTTTGACCCTTCACCTTTGACATCAGCCATTTTGATATATCTGCTGATGTGTCCTGTCAGGCTCGTGCTCTCCAGTTTAGTACTAGTATATATTTTGCCCGTTATTTCCCGTTCAGGATTAGTTAAAGGTAAGCATGGTTTTGATCAACAAGACGCAACTATATTTATTTGTCGTGTATAAGCGCTTGTACGTGGTAGATTTTTGTGGATTTGGGGTCGTAGATGTTCCCGATGATCCGAATGTGTCATTGTCTTTTGTGTGGCGCTGCGGGAGGGGCAACAAAGCACAGACTTCTACGATTTTCCAGCGATCCGGAGTCTGGTAGAGACTACCAAAATGTAACTGGGGCGAGGTTGATGACACAGGACTGGACGCTTGTGTAATATATCATACGTATAATATACTAGTGATGATTGTCCCCATATGGGAACCGCCGTATTGCTGACCAGTACCCCAGAGACTTCAGGTTTCTGGGAAAGACTTGCTTGTACCCTCTCGAGACCGTCGACAGGGGAGGCTCCTTTAGGAACTGACATGACGAATGGGCATGTGTTTCGAATAGTCTGTCCTGGTCGGGTAGATAAAGAGCAGAGATGTAAAGGAAAGGGAGAACAGATTGACCAGAGAAAGGAGAGGAGTGCGAGATTATCCGGTGTGAATAAAGATCAATTTCTGCCACGACAACAACGTTTCTGTTCTCACTCCCTTGCTGTGGATTACCTTCTCTACACTTGGAAAGAGCAAGAGGTGAAGTGTGTCAGAGCATCAGGACTGAGATCAGGACTGAGGGGTTGAAGGGCAACATAACTTAAACTAAAGTTAAAGCATTCATAGCTGAGGCAACTAGGTTCTGAGTCTGAAAAACGTAGATAGAGTGTTAGGCAGAAAAAACAATGCAAAATAATCCTTTTAAAGAGCCTAGTTGCCTCAGCTGAAGGCATACAGGGTCGGAAGCAAGCAGGATAATTTTTAGAAGCTTGGGTTTTTCATATTCAGACTTTTTGTGGTACGTACCTAGTGGGAATTTCCTATCCATTTGTCTTAAACTTCGTTCCCATCATAGCATTTTCTTACCGTACGTTTTCTACAACAGGGTAGGTGTGACAGCAAGCGATGGGTCTCTAACCGAAGTTTTCAAGCAGCATTTAGCAGCCAGCTATTGATAGATGCCGCCAAAATAAAGTTGGGGAAGAATCTGATAAGTCCAACCTCTTATCTTACGGTGCAAGAAGGAACTTTAAAGATCGGAGGATGCAAAGATTAGATACAATTGATTAACGAGTTTGAATTCCAAACCGAGTAATCTCTCTACCTTTTGACTTTTTCAGAGCCATATTTAGGCCCACCGGACCTAGTAGTGACTGGAAAAGAATCACATCGTCCTTTCGGAGGGTGACCAGCGTGGCTACTGCACAAGTAAATAAAATGGCCAGCAAAGGGGACATGGACAGACACATGGCTAAACACACGGGTGGAATGCCTTACAGGTGTGGGGAGTGTGAATACACCACAGATAACCAGTCAAACCTGACCAAGCACAATAAGATGGTACATACCAGTGAGACGCCATACAAGTGTGATCAATGTCACTTCTACACGTGTGGGGAGTGTGAATACAAGACACATTGGCAGCCAAGCCTGACAAGACACATTAAGATGGTACATACCAGAGGGAAGCCGTACAAATGTGACCAGTGTGACTTCTGCACAGCTCGGAAAGGGGACCTGGACACACACATAGCTGAACACTCCGGTGAGAAACCCTACTTGTGTGAGAACTGTGGGTACAGGACAGCCGACAAGATTCAGCTATCTCGTCATATGAGGATGCATCTCCATACAGAACAAAAGCACCAGTGTGACCAGTGTGCCTTCAGCACGCTTTTGAAATCGAGTTTGGACAACCACAAGTTAAAACATGCAAGTGAAAAGCCTTACATGTGTGGGAAGTGTGGGTACAGGACAGATCACTTCTATGTTCTGTCTACGCATATGAAGACACACACAACACAGCAGTCGTTTAAGTGTGACCAGTGTGCCTATTGCACATCTAGAAAATCAGCTCTCATTCAACATATGGCTATGCACACTGATGAGAAACCTTACATGTGTGGTGAGTGTGGGTTCAGGACAGGTTTCAAGTCTGCCCTGTCAAAACATATGAACAAACATACAGAACAGAAGCTGTACAAGTGTGACCAATGTGACTACCGCACCTGCAGCTAAAAAAGGGGACTTGGACAAACACATGGCTAAACACTCTGGAGAAACTGTACAAGTGTGACCAGTGTGGCTTCTGCGCAGCAAAGCAAGGACAGTTGGAGAAACACATCGCTAAACACAAGCACACGGCTGATGATAAACCTTTCATGTGTGGTTTGTGTGGATTCAGGACAGGTGACAAGTCTAGTCTGTCCAGCCATATAAAGAAACACAGAGAAGCTTTGTGATAACAGCTTGGATAGGAAAGTACATCTGGAACTACACACAGCTGAAAAAGCAGACGTGAGTACCATCATGTCCAAACACCCTGGTGAGAGACCCTACATTTACATGTGTGGGCAGTGTGGGTTCAGGACAGATGTATTATTAGTACATGTAAGTCTACCCTTTCCAGACACAGAAAAATGTAGTCTGGAGAATAGTATCAAGGCTGTCTGGATCAAGACCTAGCTAAGCATGTTCCAGTTGGAGAGAAGCCAAACATGTGTGACCACTGTGGCTTGTGCGCAGTTTGGAGAAATGTCAGGGTACACTTTGACAAGGCATGCCGTTTAGGTGTAGTAGTAGTAGTAGTAGACTGGTTTATTGATTGATATAAAACAATCGTAACAAAGTAAAAACAGCCTTGCAGCCTGAGGGGCTGATTTGCGCTGCTTAAATGACAGTCTTTTTGTACCAATACAAAATGTACGATTACAAATTAAAATACATGCTTAGTTCATCACAGTAGAAGACAAATTAGAACAATATACACTATTTACAACTATTGATTGCACTCTGTGATTATAGCAAATGACTCTGACATAGAATGGAACGAGTCGTAGATAGCATTGTGGTCCAAAACTACAGAGCGTTTAGTAGGTTTAGAATTGTTGGGACTGGAATAGATAGATATCGCTTTGTCCCAAGGTGGAAAGGATGTTTGCAAAATCTTGTGTTAGAAAGTAAAGGAGAGAATTCAGGAATATGAGAGGTAGTTGTTACGTTAATAAAAGTTTAATAGACATCCAGGTAGACAAAAAGTAGGAGTTCTAGTTTTGTTCCTATTGTGACTATTGGCACGTACTAGTACAATGACAATTATGTACATGTGGGGCATTAAGTTTCCTCACTATTTCTGTAGTAAGATTTTTGAGGTACAGAGGGAAGGTTAATGTTTCTTGTAATCTTCAATCATAATGCTTTTACATATTGACAATGAGGGTGGGGGCTGGTACCGGCCAAAGTGTGAATAAATATAAAGTCTGGAAGTATAAATTGTTGTAGAGCCAATCTCATTATTAACACTGGCTACTATTAAGGTACAAGTACTGTAGAACAGAGTATCTTGGGAGAATACCTTCAATAATGAGGCCAAATTGTTACGTAATTGACATTTGAGCTGGCCTTTACCGCCATTGCGTTGTGCGCCACACGCGATGACATTTGGGTAATCAGGTAACATTAGAGTGGAACTATGACCTTTGACATATCCTCAAATTTCCTATCCGCCATCTTGAGATTCCTGCCGATGTGTCTGGCCACTTTTTGCCGTATTTCTGTAATTTTTTTCCAGTCCAGGATCAGTTTAAGGTGAGCATTGGGTACCCAATACGTGGATATTGAATAATTGCGTTTGTACCTAGTATAACAGGCGCTGGAACTTAGTAATACGTAAATCTGTCAACCGTATATGTTGCCTTGTGGGGAGGGGGAAAATAATTTTCAGACTTCATTTCACACAAAATTTTGATAAGCACCTAACCCATCGATCTTTAAATTTAATACTGTTCATTTACTGTGCTAGGAGTAGCCAAAGCTTCTTCTCAGCACTTAAGCAAATGTTTCACCAACTATGTTAACCACAGAACATTTTATAATTGTTACCCATATTTTTAACATTTTATAATTGTTACCCATATTTTTTTTATGAGCGAGGCTATTGACACACCCAGTGATAGAAACCACTAAAATGAGGAAATCTTACGATTATATTTGACAATCAACACTCTGAAAAATTCAAATGGCATCCTGTGTCCAATATCAACCCAAAATACGATCTTTTTCACGTGTTTACGGCACAATTTTAAACATCGGAATCTGCTATCAAATAGGGTGCTAGTTTTACTATCACCGCATGTGATCATGGCAGCCATGTTGGATCGGTTAGGAACACGTTCTCAGCTGTGTGTTTACCGACGAATTCCTGCCGTATTGGAGAATTTTCGGCCTCAAAACTTATATCACTAAGGAAGCAAAGTTATAGTTGTTGTTTTACCTCCATTATTTTTAATGTGAAAGAAATATTTTTCCGAGTCGCTGCCGATAGCGCCGGAACCACACGGCCGAAAATTATGACATGTTTTGTGGTCAGTGTCACATTGAAAATGAGTGAGTGTTATTTTTGGTTTATATTGTTAACAGAAACTTTAAAAGTTGTTTATATATAAAATATTCTTATATCAAATGGATGTTTAAAAAGGGAGAAGAAAAATTGAAAAAAAAAAATTTAAAAAAACTCCGGCGCGGACTCGAACCGGGTTGGAGCTGTTATCATGAATTCCCGGGTCAACGTTTTATCCACTACGCTACGCCAAACATACACGGTGAAGGCTGTATTAACAGGTATCCAAATGTAGGGCATAACTTGAATACGTCCGTTCATTCCAAGATTCAAAGATTCCAATGTCTAATCTTCCGAACAATGTCTAATCAACTATTGCTTGTGAAAAATATTGCCAGAAAGGCATGTTACAAGCTCTGATTGGCTGACTGGCATCTCGGTGTGTCAATAGCCTGTTTGGCTATTGGCACACTGAGTGTGTCAATAGCCACAGCGTTTTTTTATTTACCCTCCCGGAGGCTCGATGACTGTTTAGAAGGACGACTATAGGCGAGTTTCTCGGCCCTAGACCAAGAAAATTTGTTGGCCCTGGAGCCGAGAGGCTTACTAGTGAAGGTCCTGCGAACTGTCTGGCATCCAGACTACTTGCGAATGGGTAACGTTTATATCTGAAGCAATCTATACAGGGTTAATTCAGTGACAGTCGTTGTAACTTGTATAGATGTTGTAATTTTTGCATCTTTTTCCTGCATCATGATGCACATAACAGAGAAAAAAAAACATGTCCAATAACATTTTTCTTACATGTTTTCCACAACAGGTCAAATATCACAGCAAGCCGTGGGTATCTAACCGCAGTTTGCCATTGGCAGATGACAAGACTTATAGAAAACAACTTACAAATCTTTACCATCATTATTAGATAAGTCTTGGTGAGAAACCATTTGATATGTCCAACCTCTCCTACTATAATAAGAAACATACAGAGAGCTGTACAAGTGTAACCAGTGTGACATCTGCAGTACGAGAAAAGGGGTCTTATACACACATGGATAAACACGTCGGTGAAAATATGTGGAGATTGTGGGTTCAGGAAAGGCTACAAGTCTCACCCATGAAGTAATATGAAGACATGTACAGGAGAGAAGGCCCAGAAGTGTGACCCAAAAGTCCCCCAGAAGTGTGACTACAGCACAACAAGCAAAGGGAACTTACTAGTAGACAGACTCATGGCTGAACACATGGATGTGAAACACTACATGTGTGGAGAATGCGGTTACCAGGCGGCTGATAAGTCCAGCTTATCACGGCATGCAAAGATACATACAGGAGAGAAGCCGTACAAGTGTGACCAGTGTGACTACTGCACGGCTTGGAAATGGGACTTGGAAAAACACAAGGTAAAACACACCGATGAGAAACCCTACATGTGTGGGGAGTGTGGGTTCAGGACAGGTTACAGGTCTACCTTGACAAGCCATATGAAGAAACATACAGAAGGCTTGCATACAGGTGAGAAACCCTACATGTGTGGGGAGTGTGGGTTCAGGACAGATCACAAATCTACCCTATCACATCATATGAAGATGCATACAAGACAGATACCACACAAGTGTGACCAGTGTGACTACTGCACGTATTGGAACCCAGACTTTATTACCCACATGTCTAAACACTCTGGTGAGAGACCCTACATTTACATGTGTGGGCAGTGTGGGTTCAGGACAGATTATAAGTCCACCCTTACCAGACATACGCAAATGCATTCAGGAGAAAAGCCACACGTACAAGTGTGACCAGTGTTAGTATTCGGTTAGACATCAAGGCCACCAGGACCAACACGTATAGCCAAGCATGTTCATGTTACAGAGAGAAGACGTACATGTGTGACCACTGCATGTGGCATATGCACAGTTTGCTAAGAATGCGGTTTGCTCACTGTTTGTGCTCTGATAATTTGGAGATAGAGAAACAGGGAGGGTTTGATGTTGGTTTCACCGGCTGTAGATACAGACTAAAATGAAGATATGTCAGCCGTAACTTTGGAAGCGTTTAGGTTGCTTAATCATCACTAGGCGATGACAGTCCATTCTTTTACCACGAGCACTTGTACGGTACAAATGTGACGGTTTACATTGTTGGGCTTGTTATCCAGATGGCTGATAGATTCTGTATGGTCAGTTTCTTACTATATTTTCTTCCTATTTGTTTCAACAGCAATGATAATATACATCATGATGGCATTGAATGGTCAATCCCTGCTCTTAAACATTTGTGCATAACTCACCTTTAGGGACGTTTCATTAACACCTGGTGGGCCTGACGGAGTCCATCGGCAGATCAGCTTAAAGGTGTTCATTATAATAAAATAATGTTGATAGAATTGTGTCGTCGATGAAGATTAGGTATCCAGGTGAAAAGATACTCCAAAAAGCAGTTACTCAAGCAACTGGATATGGTTTTGGAATCGGCCAAACGTTTCAAACATCATGCGTTGTTTTTCGTCAGTGACACTGATAATAGAATTGCGTTAGAAGTATTTGCAAACACCAGAGATCAGGCAGTGACATATCTGATGGCTGCAAACATCTTGATAGATAATAAAGCTGTTAACATGTTCTTAAATTTAATCTAACACTTAGAGTCCATTCCAAGACACCATGAGGGTTTTTAGGCGATTGTTAGATCCAGGTTCTTAATGTTGGATCCAGGTTCTTTTCCGATTGAAGATACAGAAACGTCTTGCAGTTCACACTTGTTTATTCCACCCAGTCCGTGATGTTACAATCTTTCAAAAACCCCGATTCCTTCCCTGGATTCCTGTCTATATACAGAGTCTCAGAGAGTACACGTGCACACGTCCGCCTCCTACACACTACCCTTGTGTTCTCTACAACAGCTGGCGTCCTACTCATTTATCACTTTTCAACTCTGAACCTTAAACAGTTTGTTTTTCCAATATGCAAATCATGTAGGTCATGATCACAACCAATGCTAATGTAAGAGTCACTACATCTGCCCTCGCTGACCTCGTTTTTCCCAGTATACCCCTGTCTCAACCAGGGCTGGTTCTCTAACTTCCGGGGAGGGGATACCTTACAACTGCTTTTCTTATTCATTCTATCCTACTCTATTCTAAACTTACAACAGCGATATTTGTAATAAGTCTGAATTATTTTGAATAAAAGAATATCTAATCCACAAGAATTTTTTTTTCTTCAAAAAATTGACTAAGAAAATATTTAACTATTTGAATTCCTTTGAATATTTTAGAAACATTTTGAAAGTAACTGTACAAAAATATCTTTATTTAGAATAATTGTGAAACCTCTGTGTGATTATTTCACATTTACAAATATTTGTGAGATTAGTTTATTGCCCCCATAAAAGTAAGCCCTGTTGTTGCATCTGTATATTTTTAGATTTCACTGCTGGGCACTGGTGGATCCTTTGTGGTGGGCCATTGTTGCATGGCACCCAACCATACTTTGCAAGGATGTGTGAATTGGTATCTTCCCAGCCCACTGACCCATTTACAAAAAATGGTAGAAAATGGTAAATAATGGTAGAATGCTGTTATCATTATTTAGAAACCATTAGAAGTATCCAATTCCACACCAAGAATATTTTCAAAGTTTTACAGGACCAGGAAAATATTTATAAAGTTGTAACAGTGTTCAAAATATTTCTGAAGTATCAAATGTCATAGACATATAATTACAAAACTTTAGAATCAATTCTAAACAATGGCAACAAACATCCGCACGGTGTCTTGGAATGGACTCTCTAGTCCTGCATGTGTG
>NC_049981.1:32279158-32289449 GCF_000003815.2 Branchiostoma floridae
TAGACTGTATAGATTGTATGTGTTCCTAAGTGTCATGTTTTTTTCTGTTATGTTTGTTGATAAGGAAATGTACTTGTATATTCTTAAGCTAATTGTGGATCTGAATAAAGTCAGTCAGTCAGTACTAGACTCAAAATAGCATTCATGCCTGCCAGTGAAATTACAGCAAGGACATTTTTCAAACAGACGTGTTTTTCGCGCCAGGTAAGCGAACCAATAAAACGCCAGTCTGGCAGGTTGACCCCGAGGTCACCACCAGGTGTAGTCACAGAACAAAGGTGGGACCGCTGACGGCGCGACAGGTGTTTACCAACGGCGTGCACAGGGACGAACCAAGTTCGCTTTACAGAGGTGTGTCTTTCTGTGTAACGGGCTTTAAACAGCCGCGACCAAAACAACGTTAGGTTAAGATTGACAATAAATAAATTTAAGACGCTGTCTAAAAACATGAGAGACTTGCAGGAACTGTCGTCCATCTTTCCTTTGATTTTTTGTGAATGGATATTTAACATTCAATCGATAATTCCAGGTAAGCAGTTTGCTTGTGTTCAATGACAGTTACAAACTTCAACATCCAACAGCCAAGTAACGCTTCTATGTTAACGGTGTGCTGTGATTGGCTGGGGTTGGTTTCGTGCCCAAAATAGATCTGCGTCACCAGGAAGTGTACCAGGAAGGCTGGCCGTGTAATAACGCTCTCTTGCAGTTCGCTTTAATACTGCAAGCAATGATCGTATGATCAACGTGGTTAATGTTTAATCCTGGACGAACCAAGTCAGGGGTAAACTTAGCAAAAGGCTTTTCTTACTAAAACTTTTCTTCGAGAAGGAAGTAGAGAAACTGCTGTACTACATAATATAAAATGTATAACATGACTTTACGTTGTTGTTATGACTAGACTATTACAAGGTTGCAGGCTATTGTTCCTCTCCCACCTACCCCCTCCCGTGGTCTTTAGAACATCGAACGGGCGGACATTTTCCTCAAGGTGCCGAGCAGACCAGGTAACCGTAGTTTTATATCTGCTATACCGTAGGTACATTAACTTCTACAGTAATTAATTTAGACTGAGTCAAACGTCTAGGCGGCTCAAATCATTGCTCTTCTTGTTACAGCGGTCAGTCAGTTGTAATAGTCAGTTGGTTGGCCATTCCTCTGTAACCCAACTTACTAACTGGTTAGTCGGGTGATCCTGGCGGTATTGAAGGCTACGGGTAAACAGAAATGGTAAGATCGTCTGTGAATGGCTTTAAAGGAAGTCAACAACGTGACCGAAATGTCGTCTTATGATAAAGACATTGCAAGGTATATGTAACAAAGCTAATTTATTTTTGTACCTAGACAGTTGTGCCTCATATATATCAGAGCCCTAACAATCAAAGTAAATCTTTCAATAAAGGAGTACGTCGACGTTAAGAAGGTTGGATTCCACCAAAGTCACGATGCGTAGTTTTTGTAACTGTATTTACGCCGTTTAGGAGGAGATTCGCAGGGGTGCAACAACATTTTTGAGTATCGCCGTTTGGGGCACTGAGTCTGGCGGTACGTTTGTGTAGGTCACAAGATGACTCGCCTGTTCCAAGGTCCACAGGTCCAAAGTACTGTTCCGCTTGGACCTTGGTAGCACTTACTAGCAGGTTACAGATTGTGTGTACTAGTGCGTGTTTTGGTGGCTACTCGACGGCATGATATATGCTGAGTTTCTTCAATCAGTGCAGTTCACCCTCTGACACCGGGATTTAAACAAAGTGTCTACGATTTCTTAGCACGCAAAACGTGACTAGCTACATCATGACTCCATTCTAACGGTAGATATCACCTACATAACGTACCGATTGCCTCCCCAGTATAACACACCAGTCTGGGATGTCTTCTGTCCAGCCCAGCATGCAGGGACTCTGACCTTACTGATCGAACGTCACAACTAATCTGACGTCATTTGTTAATCACCATGGAAACAGGTGGGTCACTTTCTTCATATTCACTCAAAGGTCACTGTTATGTGCAGATATGCTAATGTAACTTTATAAGATATGTTACTTACTCCTAAAGATCCGGTCTATCTTAGTTTAGTATTCGTACTTATTTTGACTCATGATAAGCCGCTGTGTTGTACAATACTTTCACTTTCACTCCAAACCTCACCTTTGTTCCAGTTTACCGAGTGCTTTGAGGTTTGTTACTGTTGCATATCATGATTTCTAAGTAATAATAATCAACACCATAATCAATGAAATGACCAAAAAGATTCAAACTTTGGAACACAATCAAATAAACAAATATATTTACATTGTGAACCCGTTGGTCCTACCAGGTCCACGTGTTGTCCTCCTGCACGCAGCAGATGATGGGGAGTTCGTCAGGAGGCTGGTGGAGAAGCTGCTAATGGGTCTGGGCGGGAGTTACGATCTAACCCAGACAGCCATCTCCTGTCAGCAGGTCACAGGCACTCCTGGTGACGTCAGCCGCGCACAGCTCACGTCCACACTGACCCTCGGCAGCGTGAAACTTGTCGTGCCCGTGATCAGCAGACACCTGCTGCGACCAGTCCTTGCTCACGGTCGGACTGGAAACTGCCGTGAGGAACACAAAGCCTCGATACGTCATTTGGCTGGAGCAGAACAAGGATGACTTCCGTGAGTTCGGCACGTTAGTCAGCCGGCAGTACCCAACCCTGGAGGCGCCGGCCAGGCGGGTCCAGCGGGACAGGGTTGAGGAGACGATGCCCGGCAGGGGTACCGGTGTCAGTGGGATGGAAGGCATCGCCTATGATGTGTGTGACGCGCTCTGCAGACAAACAGGTGAGGATGGACATAACATAGCTGGTACATAATGTAATCGGCAGACTGTAGAAACAACCGTACAATGTCGTCAAGTCTGTCGTATATTCTAATAATTTTCATCTGATATCACTATGCGTGGAATAAACCTGCTGGGTAGGTTCTTATTTGCTTGTATATTTGGACGGTTCTAGTTTTGCTACGGTTGTTTCGTTTACAGAAATTTAGTATTGTCGTGAATGCATTTCTTTGCATTAGTGAGTTATCTAGACACTTCATCAACTAATATGATGTCCTTACAAAGTCCGAACCAGGTATGACTGACCCTTGCTGTTTGTCTTCCCATCTCCACAGGTGAACTGAGGCCCCCGTGCTGGTGGGCCTTGTTCAGCACTCGTGCGTTCCTGGCTGACAACATGAACCTCCCAGCTGTTCTCACACGGCTGGAACAGGAGAACCAGCTGAGTCCGGCTGAGGTCCGGGATATCCAGGTAAGGTACAGGGTGGAAGCGGCAATTGTCTGGATAACAGCAGCACTGCTACATGTACTTTACATTAATACAGTTTTATAGGCTTTAGATACTTCTGCCTTGATCTGTATTTAACAAAATATACTTTAAATGCATTTAAGTTCGCGGGGATTTAATTTCGCGGTAGCGGGAAAAGGGACTTTTCGCGGTGGATTTAAGTTCGCGGTAACATCATAAACTGCAATCTAATATCATAATAGAAAAATGTTCGCGGTTGTTTTAATTTCACGGTAAAGTGGTCACCGCGAAAACCGCGAACATTAATCCACCGTGAACATTTCTGCATTTACAGTAATAGTTACAACAATATAATATATACGAAAATATAATATATACGAAACTGTAGATGCGTTACACAACACCACAGACTTTACAATATGTTTTTACAATAAGATTGCGATAAGTTTCTAAAACAAAACGGCGTGAACTAAAAAAAAGTCAATATGAGGTTTCATTATACCTCCAGAGTTATGTGCTGTTGTTCGTCGGTAGACCTAATAGTCATTTGCATTAATAAGTCTGTAAAGTATATGGCTTGAAATTAAAGATATCGTCATTGAATGATGAGTGACAGTCAGTAATCACACCCCTTTAAAGTGTTACTGTGAAAGTGAAAGTGTTTCAACTTCTTGCCATAAGAAACGACGTCAAAAATTGCAAAAAATATTGACTGTACTTTTTCATCAGAGCTGCCAGGTGTCGCTTATTGTAGATCTGAAAACTGCGCTCCAACACAAGTTAGAGCCAAGTACTTCTATACTTTTAAACACTTGGTACATGTGCTAAGATTGGAATAGACAGATATTTACCATATTCTAAGCTAGTACCAACATACGCAGTATTCATTCATACTAGTATCCTGGAAAAACGTGCTACAGAATAAGCAGTACATGAAGGTGGGATCTTGTATAAAATTGCGCCCCGTGCGTGTTGATTAGCAATGATGACTTTGACTATATACTTGAGGATGAGTAGTATAATTGTGTACCTGTATGTTAACATATATGTATAAGCCTACCTAGTTCGTGCTTTTTATTCATTGATTAAAATCTAACAAGTAGAGATAAAGGATAAAGTTACGCAATAGTTGTTACTGTGAGCTCACACCACCCTGCCGATGTTCCCTCCCCCAGGAGAAGCCGACACCAGTAAGCAGGGGGGAGCGGTTGGTAGAGATGCTGCAGGACAGGATGCGACAGGAGCCGTACGACTGGTTAGTGCGAGTCCTGCGGGAGGAAGGACAGGACTTCCTGGCGGAGGAGATGGAGGAACGGGAGCGGCACGGGGAGCGGCTCTACGGCATCGGGGAACAGCTGGCGACACAACCTGGTCAACAAACGGCACAGAGGGAACATTTTGCACAAGAAAGTCAAGGTAGTCGTAGCTATGACTATTTCGTTGCCAAAACATCAATACTTCCCATGTTTAAAATTTTCAGATTTTCTGGCTCCATATTGTCATAGTTTTCGGTCGTGGCTTCTCTAAAATCCGTATTTCTATTCATCCTATATATATACTCACAAGTCACCAGAGAATCGCACACTTGGCTGTTTTACAAGGATACTTTAAAGGCTGGGATAATTTACGTTGGGTAATCCTCTTTGATACTTGATTGATACATTTGTTTACAGCATGTTATCTCCGCGTACATTTCTTTGTCGCTTGTTACACATTACCAATACTTCTTTTCTGCTTTCATACAGGACGGATCATCTTAAAATGGGTTAAATGGTTTATTTCATACTGCCCATATACTCACAGCCAATAGTGTGCTGTCTACAGTAACAGTAATCATAGTTTATGTAACCTTTTTCGTCAATGTAGACACAGTTATATCATAAGGTCTCCAATTGGAGTTTTAATGTGTAATTTTAAAGTCGATGTCTAAACTTAGCTTCGCACATTAAGTAAAAGAATTAGGTGTTTGATCATTTCTATTCACCAGAGGTTCACAAGGATATTCGTTTTTCTTATGACGGAAAATCTCCAGTTTGTACTTAATTACGAAATTTAACGCGAACAGTAATTTGATTTCCGCGTACATTTTGTCTCACCTGTTACACCTCAAATTCCTGTTACTTCTTCTCTGCTTACATCTAGAGAACAGATTATCCTTATCTTAAAGCAGGTCAGAAAAGGGAGATTTTAAACTGTCCATAAGTCATGGCCAATTTATGTACTACAATTAATGTACTACGATTAATGTATTGTCTTCTGTACTTATAATACTTTACATGTACATGTATGTGTCCATTTTTACTTTTACAAGTAACCATGCAGAAACATCTACGCAATTCCGGATCCGGTACGCCTACGGATGGCGTCACAACACCCTTTGAAGTCAAGTGTGTGATTCTGGGACAGACGGAGGCAGGGAAGACCAGTCTGCTCAACTGTATAATGAAGGGTCAAGGTCACATGGAGATTGAAACTAACAGAACCATCGGTGTTGACGTCATCACTTACGATGACAACAAGAATAACGTCAAGTACGAGATGTACGACTTCGGAGGTCACCAGATCTACCACTACACGCACCGGTTCTTCCTGACACGTCAGGCCCTGCACATCCTCAATGTAGACCTGCCAGGATACAAGTCAGAAGAGTTCCAGAAACGAGTGGGAGCGTGGCTAACATCCGTGACTTCCCACGTGTTCAACCCGGCTATCCTCGTTGTAGGAACCAAAGTCGACCTGTTCCCGCCAGACAAGGCCAAGGAGATGATAGCAGCAGCTTGTTCCTCCATCCAGAGAGACATCCAGGCCGCTGAGAGTAAAATACAAACCAAGCTGAAAGAAGAGATACAACTCTGTCAGAAGGCGGTGGGTACAGCGGACGGCAAATTAGACCTGACCGAACCCTTCTACGGTCTCACAAGAGACGACATCTTGGCCAAGAAAGAGTCACTGGAGAAGTTAATTGACGGACGGCCAAAAGGTCTGTTAAACGTACAGGTTATCCCGGTCAGCAGCAAGACGTTCTATGGTATTGAAGCTCTGTGCAACAAGATGGCAGAAATGGTGAAGGACGAGCGATTGTTCCCTGCTGCCCGCCAAGAGCTGCCGACTTCCTGGACGAAACTGTCAGAAAACATCAAGACTTCAGGACGGCCGTACCTTCATGTCAGGGATTGTCAGGACGTCGGAGCAGCTGCAGGGATGAAGGAGTCAGACGTCCTGAACGCGCTCAGCTATCTACACGTGACCGGACAGATCCTGTTCTACAACCACATCAGGGGGATGGAAGATCTGGTTTTCCCGGACCCAACCATTATCCTCACACTCTTCAAGCAGATCTTCAGGCATGACCTACCGGCATATCTAGACTTCATAGCTGAGTCTCTACCTGAGCATACCAGAGCGCAGTTTGCAGAAGACAGGACGTCCTTCTTGAAGACGGGCAGGGCAAGCGACAGTTTTATGAAAAACTTGCTTGGAGACAACATTGCCACCTTCAACAGTCTCCTTCCCCTGATGAAGCACTTCGGCCTGTGTTACTCAGGGTCGGTGATCTTTCCAACAGAGCTTCCTGCCGCCCAGCCTGACGAGGTGGCGCGCTACTGGCCAGAGGTTGTGCCATCAGGCGGAGAGGAGATCTCTGTTACTATAGAGTACAGCCAAGAGCCTCCTCTGGGTCTACCGGAAACCATGGTCTCCCGTATCCTGTCCATGGAGCAGACCACACGCCGTCTCCTCACCAAGGACACAGTTGTCGTTCATGTTGGAGAGAACTCAGAAGACGTCATGTATCGCCATTTCCCTACAAGAGAAGAAATCCGGATCCGGGGAGAGCCGGAGAAGGCGTGGCGCCAGGCTCAGACGGTAGCGAAGGTGATGGAGGCCTGTTGGGACGAGTTTCCTGCCTTGTACTTCAGTAACAGTGTTGGAAGCGGAGAAACAACAAAGTCGCTCACTATAGAGGCTGTGAGGCGTCACGTGCCGGGAGACTTGTTGAGAATGTCTGAAGGAAACTGGAAACGACCCGTCGACTTTCCTGCCAACAAACCGTTGGAGGGGGTCATTGGCAAATACTTCATCGGTAAGTTCGACAGGTATATTTAAAGTAATAAAGGAACTTTGTGTGGTTTTATAGGTAGTTGCATGTAAGACAAGTTAGTTCTAGACCCTACATGTTATATTTTTAACAATAAATAAAGACATAATTCATTTGATCTAATGGTTCCTTAGCCATATCTTCATCACCGATGCTCTTGGGTCCCATTTTGAAAAAAAAACCTTGTTCACCTCGTGGATGTGCTTTAAGCTGACTTGTTCATTCGTACAAAATTGACATCCTTTCCGTCCAGACAACCGGCTGTACCAGGTCAGCAGGGCTGTTGGTAAGGACTGGCAGCTGTTGGCCCGGCTGGGACAGGAGCTGGGGCTGAACAGGGCCGTGCTGGGCAACATTAGAGGTAGAAATGACACCCAGCGGGCGTTCCAGATGCTGAAGGCGTGGCGCACCAAGACCCCCCACGGACCGCTCCACTACCTGCCGCAGCTGGAGGAAAAACTGCAGAACATGGACAAACTGGACCTGGCTGCAGATGTGCAAGCGATGTATAAGGTGCACTAACGAATTTCCATTTTTTGAAAATTTATCTACTTCTAAGGTTATCATGACTGCAAAACCAAATATCTAAATGCTTAAATTTTCGTTAAACCAATCTAATATTAATTCTTGATTGCATAATAATGCTCGTTTGCAATTATTATGTAATTATATCGCAATTTATGAATACAATTCTTTATGAGGTGCAATCTGTTTATCCAGGAATACTGCGATGCCTTGCCGTTGCAAAATGTCAGTCCTGTGATGACCGGAGACACACAGTGGTGAGTAGACATGTCGAACTGGGCGCCGCTGCAAATAACTAATGTTCAAGCAAAAGCTACTTTCCTCGACCAACTTTTTACAGTTTTCACCGCTATCTCGTACAAAATAATTTCTACCATTCATCAACGTAGGTCATACCTAGATGTGGTTAGCCGTGGTTAGGAAGCGAAAGGATTGTTCTCGGAGGATAGTTCTTAGGCTAAGATGTGGTCGAATGACCTTGCATTGAACGAATCCGTTAAAGAAATAACTTACAATTCCGTAGGTAGGAATAAATATCTATAAAGGGGTTGGCTTGTAATGGACTTCAGCGAATTGGTGAAGAAAGTTTTTTGTCACTTAGGGTGTTGCTCTAAATGCACTTTGCAATCTGTTGCCAAAGTCACTCCCTCACACATACTTTGAACATTGAACAAGTTTGTTTTGTCGTTAGCTTTACTCTACAAAGCACTGACAGCGGTGAGAGCGACAGCGGTGAGAGCGACAGCGCTGAGAGCGACAGCGGTGAGAGCGACAGCGGGTTGTCCGCTGAGCCTGCGAGTACAGCATTCCAAGAATATAAAGATCACCAACCAGGCATCTGTAAGCACTGTTAAATCTGTCATCGTTACATAATTAATGATATTATCAATAAGAATCTAATCTGTTCGTCTGTCCACCTATCTATACATCTATATGTATTTTAGTGGTCTATGTACCAATCTAATAACTAAATTGGTTAATTACACATATCTGTCTATTCATAGGTCTCATAGATAATTATCATAATCTTCAATACTGCTTAACCTGCTAAACGCAGATTATTAGCAGAATACGGATGTAGTACGAGTGCAAACAAAGAGTAAGAATGAGGTACATTGCATGACGTGTGTTGAAACAAGAAAGCTTTTAAAAAAAGCTGGCCGGGGCGCATTTGGAAGGACTACCTCAAAATTTCATGTTGTGTTCCAGTAAAATGTGCATCATTATTAAACTAGAAGTTTATATCTAAAATCTATGGGAAGTTGGCTGGAAACCTTTGTTCACTGGTATAATTGGATTTTCCGGCGTACTTTTGTGGGCGGAATTGTATCCCTTGTGTGCGCTGTGTGCCGGATATAAAAATCGTAAAAGAAACTCCGGTGCGAGACCACAGCCAAAGGCGGGAAGAGGTCCCGGATGTGCATTGTCGTTCTTTCTTCGTGACAGAAATTTCACAGGCAGACATGGTACGAATATGTAATGAACAGATTATGGACGGTCAATACTTCTCAAGCTTCTGAATCGTTTGGATATGAAAATTATCGTGCTGAAGATATTTATACGTGTCTGGGGGATCCTACCAGACAACTTGTATAACCAATCAGAAACCAGTCTGCGATTCTCCGCCAATCAACGATCAAATTGGCGTGTTGCTTTCTACCACGTCCGTAATAGGGATGTCTGAATCTTAATTTGCATACGGCAGCATATATAAACATGTTATGGTGGGTCCGGTGAGGCCGGAGTTGCGTCCTTGACTGGTTTGCGTGGGGTGCGGATCCATTGTGTACAGGTTTGTGTCCGATTTGGTGATTTGATAGAAAGAAATAACAATTTATGGAGTAGAGTTTGTTAAGCGAAATGTTTCTAGTTTGGTGATTTTGTGAGGTAAGGTTTGTTGTGGTGTATTTTTCTTAGAATTTTTTTTTGTGTAACACGTGTTTGGTCGATGTTTTGTTGGGCGTGATGACGGCAGAGGTTTTGCACAATGTTGTGCAGGATGTAGGTGTAATGGGAATGCAGAGGTCAAGATGTAAATTCTCCTAATTAGTTGTAAAGAACAAAGAGTTCAGTGGTAGTGGTATGCATAATTTAAGATCAATATATTAATAGCATTGTGACGCTGTTATATATACTGTTATGGCATGTTTTGCATGGGTAATTTGCAGATATATATCTATATTATAGGCATGTTTATGAAAGTAATTTATCGTTTGGCACGAATTTTTTGCGGGTATTTAATTTATTGTTTTGTTTAATGTTTCAATATGTAACTTATATGTTTATTTTTTAGGTGTGAGTTGGACTGTCAGGTTGACTGTGGGACGACGGGACGCTAGATTCTTGGTCGTTTTGTTAGCAGTGTCTTGTGCTAAGGTATGTGCACACTTTTAGTTGGTGTG
>NC_049981.1:32295515-32361712 GCF_000003815.2 Branchiostoma floridae
CTGTACACGTCTTTTAACGCGAAAATGGCCTCTATTATCTCCACTGAAAATGATGTCACCTTGGTGGTATTTTCCCGATAAAATAGATTCACACATTGTTCACAATATATGTGTTCTTTGCTTGACTTTATTTGCACAATGCACAGTGCTCAGTGGCACGATTGAGTCTGGTGTGTGCAAAATGCACAGTGCTCAATGGCACGATTGGTCTGGTGTGTGCAAAATGCACAGTGCTCAATGGCACGATTGGTCTGGTGTGTGCAAAATGCACAGTGCTCAATGGCACGATAGGTCTGGTGTGTGCAAAATGCACAGTGCTCAATGGCACGATAGGTCTGGTGTGTGCAAAATGCACAGTGCTCAGTGGCACAATTGGTCTGGTGTGTGCAAAATGCAGTGCTCAGTGGCACGATTGAGTCTGGTATGTGCAAAATGCACAGTGATCAATGATCTGTTAATAGGTCTCAAGGTCTAATTTGGTTGGATCAAGGACTCTCTTTCAAACCTCTTTGGTTGGATGCAAAATGTAATGCGTAGATTTCAGCAGAAGAAGTATAAATGTGTACTGTGTAAAATCTTATTGAGTACAGACTTTTGCTAGCTGTAAGTTTCTGTATATTACTGTGTCACTTGTATATATAGCAGAGAACAGTCTAAGGCGTCACTGAAACAGAAAGAAAATATTGTCTTGATCACATAACATCTTACTAGTACCAACAAAAAGCAAAAATCTACAAAAGTTCAGGTGTGACATCTTGCCAACTGCTTTGCTGATTGTTTAACAGTTAGCTACAATCCGTTGTTTTCTACTATTCTTTGGAAATGTATGTTTTAATGTATTAGAATCCGATCCATCTTTTCAACTTGTACGATATTTTTACAATCAAAAATGCCCTGCATAATGCCTCGCATCGGCTCAAGCACAGTGCACCATTAAACTATCTAAATTCTCGTCAATCCCCACACACTGGTTTTACTAAAAAAACTATATACCGTTCCTTGGAAATATGTTTCAATGTGTCCGAATTCATGATCACTATCTTTTCAAATTGTACGTTACTCTTACGATCGAAAATGTCCTGCAGGACCTCCTGCAGCTGCATATATAGACGCACGCCCCCCTCCCACCCGCACGTAAACTGTTCCAATCGTTGCACAATAAACTTGACTGTATACCCTCCACAAAATCTTTCGTCAAATGTCGTGCTCATTTTACTCACATGACACTACGCCTTAGAATGTAATGTTATATTTTAATACATCCGAATTCCAGAAAGATAACTTTACAAACTGTACCAATTTCTGTACGATAAAAATCTCACCTCCTCCGCACCGTCAACGCCCGTGAGGGTATTTACCGGAATAACCCGAAATGACCCGGAATAACCCGGAATAACCGTAATATTTCTTGTTCCCATGGCCATATATACATTATTTTATGCCAAAATATTGCATTCTGCGATCTTAACTTATCAAAGCACACTGTATTTCGGTAGCTTTCATCCTTTATTAAGGTTATTCCGGGTTATTCCGGGTTATTCCGGGTTATTCCGCTAAATACCCGGACCCGTCAACGCTATCGCAAAATGAACCGTGCGATTTAACGACAACTCCTCAAATGTTACATGACCAGTGTTTTACTGCAAATCAAGAAACATTTTCCTTTCCTAGACTTTGCTAATGAGCGCTGCAATGTTTTCTGTACGAGTAGAGGTCATGGATAAACAGTATTCTTACAACGTTTATTTGAAGGGCTAAGAAGGGCTGAGAATTGTCGTAAAAACGCACGGTACATTGCGTTTATTTGAAGGGCTGAGAAGGGCTGAGAATTGTCGTAAAAACGCACGGTACATTTTGCGACCATAGCAGACCCATCCAAGGACGAACCATTAAACCGGGCACAAAGCCGGGCGCCTTCGGCGCCCCGGCAAAAAGTGTTGCCTTTGTGGTAAATTTTAAAGCATACTTTTGATAAACGAGAGCATGTATAGTAATGCACAATATCAACTTTCACATATGTCCCTTACATGTTCCAATTTCTTTGAGTTCTTCTTTTAGATAGAAACATTCTAATGAAGCCAGTGTGTCATTGGGTTTATCTTGAGTCAACAAAATTTTTACCACGAAAAATACGAAAGGGCATGCATGATGCGTATTGTATTCCTTGTAATTCTAAATTAACCTGTGCATTCCTAAATATTGCAACCTATTGATGACATCTAATCGTTGTTTAGATTCCGAGTCTCAAATGCTGGAGCGGCTTGCTGACCAGCTAGACGAGGAAAACGTCCAGCAACTGTTGCAAGTATGCCCCCTATCCAGGGAGCTAAAACGGGAAATGCAAGATTCACAGAAACCACGTGACTTGTTGAAGGCAATGGTTAAACTGGACTACATTAAAGCGGGTGAGTACTCCTATCTATTTCCAAAATGTTTCTATGAGACATAAAATTGCAAACCTGTCTATCTAATATTTTTATGTCCAATATTATTGCCAGGCTCATGTCCTGACCAACTTTACCTCTTTGATAGAATATCGAAACGACTTTTACTTTTTCCTGAGCAATTTAAAGCTATCTCTGATTTCTTTTGTTTTGTCATGGCAAAAGAACAAAAGATTGTGATGGGGGATGTGACCTTGAGTAAGCTTTCCAGACTTCAAATGTGATCAACTTATGTTTCAGAATTCATTACGAAAGTGGGTTTGTTCTGCGCTACCTTGTTCAGTCTAAAAGGGCAGATGATCTCTCTATATGACAAGCATTGTCTCAAAGAATGTTTTCTTTTACCGTTGCAGACAATCTTACAATGCTCCGGAAGGACATGATCACTGCTGGTATCAGCTGGAATGCTGTTGTTCGAAACATTCCTGGTGAGTTGGTTTTCATTTTTGTCATTTGATAAGTATCGTTGTAAGTGAGTTACAGGCAGGTTTCATAATAACATGATCAAAAACATGGTGATTTTTAGTGTTTAGTATTAGTTTATCGTAAATGGTAAATAGTCAGAAAAAGAATGCATACGAATCTATATAGTCCCTAAGAAAATGATATATTAGTGCAAATCAGGTTGACTAGTGTACTAGTACTGTGCACGTAATCGCTTTATTTGACTGACGTTTCGTCTTTGGTAAAACGGATCACATTATCAACACGTTCGACGCAGAAATGGATTGTCGACTGCAAACCGCCCTCGAGCAGAACGTTGTGACGATTGCATGGCTATGTTTCCCTTTGGATAACACAAATGCGCCTTCTCTGACTCGCTGACAGCTGGTTTGTGGCGAAGCCCAAGATACTTAAATTTGTAACATAGGAAAGCAGAGAGACCAGAGGGAGTATGTCGACGTTGGTCTCTCTGTGTAGGAGAATGCTGTTAGTCGAGTAAACACTTTGGTGTGTACAGAATTTTCAAGAATTTTGCTATTCATGCAATAACGTAAATAACTTTTTCAGGGGCGACCAATCTTCGTCAACCGATGGCTGAAGAGGCTGACATTGGGCAAATAGGTGGAGCAGTTGAGATTCCACATTTTGTCAAACTTGTTGTACCAGCTGATGCCCTACAACAGAACACGAAGGTCACACTCTCAACTGTGGACTTTCCAAGCCTCCTGATCAGAAGTAAGGGTGTCCACTGGAGCTCTGACTACCCATGGTCACATGCTGAAGCTGCCTGCGCACGTGAGCTGTTGGGTAAAGTTTTGTTTTCTCCTGCTTTCCACGTCAACCTACATGGCGCAAAGCTGACGGGAAAGGTGCCCGTGGAGGTACACACATGGCGACCTTCCGGCACGGAGGATCACAAGTGTATCATTCTTCATCATGATGACATCAACGGCTGGAAGGATATCAGTTCCGAAGCTAAACTCCGTGAAACAGAAGACCGACTTGTGATCAGTCTGAGTCAATGCAGCACCACTGTACCAATCTGGGTCCCTCTTGTGCTCTTTAGCACTGTAATTGCCGCAGCCACATCGTCACCAGCTTTAGCACCAGTAGTGTTAGGCACAGCAGCAGCGGTCAAGGCGGGGGAATATTTGGTCACACAGATGCTAAATCGCAGTAAGGAAGGCACATTGAAATGCTGGTTTTCAGCGTACATGAAACCAGCTAACAAACCTGACGTACAGTTCCACGTTCTGTGTAAGGACGGTGTGTCGCAAGGAGCATTTCCGTACAGAGAAGGTTTTGTTCACTGCGGTGACAATAGATCACAAGTTTGCCTCTTCAATGGCGAATGCATCGATGTTCACGTCAAAGATGCTTCGAGCGAACATGAGAAAACTGTGAAGTCAGTGATCGTGGATGAAGTTGGATGCCGTTCACAGTGGGGTCAGCAAGTACAACTGATCTTACTAAGGGAGAAGTTTCTCATTGGCGAAGTAACAATCAAGAGAAACAAGGGAACCCAAGACGTCTGTAGCCTGACTTTTGAGCAGGTAAGACAAGCGTCTAACTTGTAAATTGCTATATATATTGTCTATGGAAATGTTATGGAAATTGGTTTGTAAAGAAACAACTTTTTTTCATTACACTGTCACTCGGCGATACTAAAAGCAATGGTTCATTTCTGTACATGTTTGGTGGAGTATTCGACTTCCATTTTAAAATCCTACAAGGCTGACTGCCTCTGTACTATTGACTGTAAAACTTAGAAATGACTACAAACTCTAGTCTACTTCGCTCTTGTCATTTTCTTCGATAAGCCCCCAAATGTGTAAATGCCGATTTTTTTTCAGGTCCGTTCTTTCGGACAGGTCTTACAATAAAATCAATTTTGTTTCGGTACCAACCCCTGACTGACATACATTAGAAACTGATATCGTGTGTAATATAGAAACTTCTCATCCATATATTTATATAGAATAAGTGTGAAATCAAGCTGATTTTACTGGGTCATCGAGTGCGGGTGAACTCTTAGGAACCGCATAAATTATTGATTATTCTTTATATTCTTTTTTAGTTATGACTTTACTTGATGTTATCGACAAACCTAATTTTTTGTTACTGATCCAACATTTTGTTTCTTCCGTAACAGCGAGACGTTTTGCCGCAACGTGAGTAATGAAATCGTTTTCATCACCTCTTTGGTATTGGTTTTAGTTTGTAAGTCTGCAACAACCGAAAATCATTGGCTGAATGTTGAATACATGTTGATAAATGGGGTCTGTTTGCGATCTTGCTTTGTCAAACTGAATTGCGAGTGAATTTATGTTTCCGAAGTACCATTGATATGCCCTTAAGCCCAATCAGTGTTCAAAGAAATATACTATCATAATGATAGACTACGAATACCATGGAATAGGAAGATAGCAAAATGATTTGAATGACGTGTCCCCACCTGAAAAAGCAAGGAACAAGGACAGGAGAAACGCAAAACAAAGCTATTTGATAAATAAATCATCAAACCATTATGGTCAATGTGCACTATCAAAAGTTATCGGATGAAGGGAACCAACTTAAAGATATATGCAAGCCATGATTTTATTAATGTCTTATCTGAATGTACGAATTTAGCATAGAAGCAAACACGTATCAATAGCTTATATTCATGGATTGTCAATGTTGCCGAATATCGCATAGAAATTTTTTAGTTGAAATGGAAAAGACACATTTTCTTCATAAACTACGATTACATAGTATAATATAGTAGTCTTCGATATCTTATTTCAAAATGGACCACATCAATTCTATGATCAATAATGCCTATCTCCGTTCCAAGGCCAATACCGTCCCGATCAGTTGTCAGAATCCAACACCAGTCAGAGTGGGAGCAGACCATCGGGTGAGCCTTCAGAACATCCGCTTCAGGAACAAGACCTGGCCACTCCATCTTCGGGTACCAGTGAGCTCATCCTTATTCCAGTGATGTTAAATACAAAATTGCCCTTGTATTCATACTTTACACTAGCACTAGTACTTATTATATTACCACGTTCATCCCGCAATCATTGCCAACATGAATAACATACTGTCTAAAGCAGTGCAGTATAAAGAGCACTTGTCGGCCTAAGGGGTTTTCTGAAGACTAGCAACAAATGACAGTGTCCATATGATACTAGTAATCTCTGCGTTGACCCTATGATATCAAACAAGCAGGTACTTGGACACAGGTGACCAACAGAGGACTATATGTGATCCAACTTTACTTTCAAAAATATGTTCATTGTTTTTTTTAATGCATTCCAGGCAGATGTTCTGTCCTGTTGGTTAGCACAGAGTATGGCACATCAAAGGGCGGAATCTCCACCATCAACCGCAAGGTGGCCCGCATGATCACCAACGCGGGTGCCAAGGTCTACGCTACCGTGTTGGAGGCAAGTCAACAAGATGAGAGGGATGCCAAACGAGATGGAGTGAAACTCCTCACGCCTCACCCAGATCCCGACAGCAGCGCGAAGCCGTCCTTAGAGTGGCTGACTGTGTACCACAGCGTTCACTTTCCACACATCCCATCAGATGTCTGCTGCATTGTGGGCCATGTTGACGTCACAAGTAGAGCAGCGAGGAAGATCAAAGAAGAGCGATTTCCACACGCCAAGCTCGCCATGTTCGGTCACGTGGCGCCAGAGGAGACGGAGCACTACAAGAGTGACGAGAAGGCCCTGGGTGTGGGGAGGAAGGAAGCCAGCATCCAGGACGACATTGGCAAGGCTGATGTCGTCTTCTCGGTGGGACCACGCATTCACCGCCATTACGACAGATTCCTCAGTCAGAGTCACGTGGCTCACCACATCTTCCTACCTGAACCTTCAAAGGTGTTCAGTGAAGCAACAGTGACATTTGGCGAAGAAGGGGAAGTCGAGAAGCCAGAGAGGGTTGTTCTGTCCATCGGTAGGGTGCGGAATGTGGAGATGTTGAAAGGTCACGACCTGGCCGCAGGATCCATAGACAAGGCGGCACAGCGGCTTGATAATCAGTACACACTGAAGCTGAGAGTCCGCGGCATCGATGAGAACGACTTCAAGAAGAGCAAGAGAATCCTGGAGGAGAAGCTGAAAACCGGCCGGGTCAAACCCACCCTGCTTCCGTACGGCACTCAAGAGGAGGTCCGCCGAGACATGGAGGCCTGTCACCTGGTCCTGATGCCGTCCCGGGCCGAACCGTTCGGACTGGTCGGCCTGGAGGCCATCGCGGCAGGAGTTCCCGTCCTCATCTCAGAGCAGTCAGGACTCGCGGAACTGGTGGCCCAACTGGCGAAGAAGTACCAGCCCAACTTTCGTCACTGTATCGTCAATATGAAGGGAGACACCGCAACCGACGCTGATGCAGAGAAGTGGGCAGACAGAATCGAGGACGTCCTCAAGAACGCCAAGTCAGAGTTCGCGGAAGCCCGCGCCTTCAGGGAGAAACTGCTGGCCTCCAAGTACTGGGAAGAGTCTCACCAGACGTTCCTACAGGCGTGTGGCATCACTGGTAAGAAACCGTGATCATATCTAAATATACCTCAACAGATAAATACTCTGTGAAACTATATACAAATTCTTCAATGTTTCCATCATCATATACTGTCTTTATGATATTTCATAACAATATTGTTCTTGGCTCATCGTTTAAACTCCTGTACTTTACAGCCAGCCCCAGTGCCCAAGCGGAGGGTGGAGATGCTGAAGCCGATGACTCCAACTGAGGATCTGACAACAATAGAGAAAACATGCAGTGTAAATAAAGTGGTTTGACAGTGGGTTGTAGTTAAAACGTCTAATGATGCTGGGGAAAAAACACCTTAAATAATTCCGTTAATGAATGTAGCGTGAAAAAAATTGAGACATTACCTGCTGTGTGCGGTAGACAAAGGCAAATTCTCAATAGTTGGACAACATTTTTATCACTTGTATAATACTTTTTACTGAAAGTATTTGATGCATGTTACTGCTTGTGACTGGATTTTTTCATTAATATTTTGTTTTATGAAACAATACAGGTCAATGCATATGGTGGATTTTTTTCACAATAGGAATGGAATACATGTAAGTAATGGATTTTAGGATAGAATCTTAACGTCAGTCCAGAATTAACTTTTCTATACCATTCTATCCCATTCTATATCAGAAATGAACTGAGTAAATGGTGATCATCGACAGCAGAATCCATCACAACAATTTAACGAGTCACATGTAGGGACCCGAAACACTACGTTATCTATCGATCTGACGTCCGTATTAAGAGATTGAAACACATCTGATCTCCAAACGTATTTGATCTACCTAAAATTGTGTCTTTTCAATAGACCTCTGTATTGTTGTCAACATCATAAATCGAATAAAAAATTCACTTGATTGCAAATTGTTCTTTTTCCTCTATTGTTTAGCTGCAAATACAGTAGGTGGCCTATCTATTCATTAGCTATCAGTAAGGGCTAACTCTGGGGGGAGAGTGCGAGATATGTACATGATTATGACAAAAATGGCTGTTCTTTTTGTCTCAATATTCAACGTTGATAGAATATTTTGTAACGTTGTTAAAGCTATCAGTAGCCTAATACGAGCAAAACAGTATCTGAATTGTATTAGCAGATAAAGACTATTTGTACCTTTGTTTGAGAATGAATAAACATCGTCACCACTTAACAGAGAGCAGAAACACTATTTATATCCCCCCTCCCCCCAACTGACATCACAAAGAAAGTGCTAGTACCGTTCACAGGAAGCATTTGAAACTTCATAAAAGAATAATTTGCTGGAAGTATCGCAGTGAACATTTTTAGATAAACATTATAAAAGAAAAAAACAGTATCCATTTCGGTTTGGGAAGGCATGAAGAGAGATGCCGGGTACTGATAATGATATAGATATGCTAGGTAGCCACATCGGTCAGACAGACTGCACCGCCTGCTGCTGAAGACCTGAAATTCTACATTTCTTACACCCAGTCAGCAACAGTTGCACCCGTTATTATGTACCAGTCGGAGGTTATGTCAGCTGGATCACAGTATTGTATAGGGAGGCCAACAAAACGGCATTTTATAATCATCATGGTAAACTTGTTCTGTGAGAATCTTGAAAGAACATGGCTGAGAAAGGCGATGACATCACACACTTGTAATGAGTAAGGCCTGGTATTTAGGCATGACAACTAGATTTTGTGTTTCTATGTGGGTTTTTTTACAGAATTGGAAGAACACCCTGACCCAATCCGACACTCTGACTGGACTATTTGTTCGTTAAGACTCCGATAGATGCACATTCTGGCATGCTAAATCGTCATGATTTCTAACCAACATGCTTTAAGCGAAGGGATATGACTTTACTCACGGGATGCCTTACTAACCTTGCCTGAACTCCACGATACCTCTTCTACCCACTCTTCTTGACTTGCATGCTCTAAAAGACAATATATATGAAGAAGTTTACAGCAACCATTAGGGAACATAACACCATCTAACAGTTACATCCGGGATCTTCAGACCCTGGCTGAAGATCTCACACCGAAGTTTCTGGCAGACATTTACAGCCTGTTACTGTCACGTGACGTTCTGCGTCTTCCGCACCCAGTCAGCAATAATTGTTGTCTTTCTGGGCTATCAGATGGAAGTTATGACAGCATAATCGCAGTAACGGACATAGAGGAATGGAAACTAGAACTTACGCCATGGTTATGAATGAGGGGATTGAGATGGCCTTTCTCGAGACGCCATGACACCGACCCTATATTTTTCAGAACTGAAACAGGAAACAACATTTTTATCCTAGGTCTGATTAAGTGAAGAGTGAGCCTAAAGCGGCAAATTATTCCCCTACAAGGAAATTTACATGACTAAATCTACATGGCTAAATTTTACTATTTTTAAGCTAACACATGTCTGATGGAGTCTGGCATGTTGATCTTAAGATTCTGTAAAACTTATGACTGTCTAGTGATGTATGACTGGCTATACAGGTAGCAATCCCAGTTTCAGAGACACAGACAACTGAAGACTGATCAACTGGTGTGTTCCCAACCTTGTTTCGTTACTGTGAGATAATGTTGTTGTTGTGAGTACAAGGACACCAATGGCAGACACAAACCCATACATCAACCAAAAAAGTGGAAATACGGTCTTTGTTAACTTTCATCAGCTGGTTCTGAATGTTGCAAAATGTATGTCATGGACGAGGTAGTTACGTTTTTTTAAGCACTCATAGAATTTTAAGAGTGTAACATTGTTTTCAAGTGTACACAATAAAATCCAAGTTCTTCTGAGGTCTCCTGAATATTCGTGTTTTTGTTTGTACAGACCGAAATGTTTTGTTTTAATGAAGAAATGTTTGCATGTTGGATATTTTGCTAGTTGGAACAAGTTTGGTCAGAATGACACTTTGGAACTGAGAAGTTGATAATGTTTTAGAATGGTTTGATGTCAGTTCTCTGCAATTGTATAACATTTAAACTGCAAGTCTACCTAGTTGCACAAATGCTAAATGCTCTGCACCCATCGAAACAACAAATTGAATTATAATTCCTCACTAGGTTGAATGTAGATCATTGTAACTGTTTGTTCACCATCTCATAGTTCTGTTGGTACCCTGAAACTGCCTCATTCAAAAACAAGGTAACATTAACTAGATATGCTAAGTGCAGATTAATTAATCCACTGGCACAGATGTCCAGGTTTTCATGACAGTAAACTAATTGCGTACATGGACAGGAATGCAGTTATAGGACACCCAGCTAACCTATGCTCTAATCAATTCAGATCTGATAGATACAAAAATAACCAATAGCAGCAGAGAATTTGGTAGATCCTGTTTTAGATTTCTGTTTTTTTGTCCTTTACTTACTGGCCCACCTTGAGCTTATGTGTACAGAGTTTTTAAAGATTTGTTTGTGCAATGCAATGTTAAAATTTTATTGCAGCAGAACAGTCATATTTTTGTAACATTACTGACTGTACATGTTCAGTTTGTCCTAAAGGAAAACACTGTATAGGAGTACAGTAGTTATAGCGTCTTAGATACACAAAGGAAAATATGTCCGTAATATATATGTAGATATATATGTGTTATTCTCTTCGCCAAGAAGAGTATGAGATTGCTGACTTGGGTCTGTATGTAGGTCAACAGCAAATAACTCCAGAAATCGTGGATGGAACTTTGTGATTTTTGGTAGGTGTGTAGCGGTTGTCGAAAGGAATGCCAAGTTTGAAAACGGTCTACCTGGCGTTTTCCTACGGTACTGCAGCGAGCTTGGTATGTTTTTTGCGGTTTGTTTTGGGCAGCATAAGTCAAAATCTAGCTGGGCGATTTTCACGAAACTTGGTAGGTGTGTAGCGGTTTTGGAGAGGAAGGTCAAGTGCGAAAATGGTTTACCTGGCTCTTACCTACGGTGCTGTAGCGGGATTTGTATGTAAGTGCGTTTGTCTGTATGCAAGATAACTCGAGAACCCTTGAATGGATCCTGATTATATTTGTTAGGTGGATGGGGGTTAGGAAAACGAAGGTCAAGTTTGATAATGGGCACCCTAGTGGCTGCCAAAGGTACTGCAGCAAAACTTTTAATTTTGACACTTCGTGTTCTGGACATGCTGTGGTCATGATTTTTGAGTGGTAGATAGCCCTTGGAACAGAGAGTAAGTGCTGTGAGTTTGGACCCCCTAGCGGCTTTTTGGGAACTGCAGGCACCGATTTCCGTTCAAACTTTGGACGAGGATAACTCGAGAACGTGTGAACGGATCATCAGGATTTTCGGTATGTAGATAGAATGAGTGATGACTTATACAATGTAATACTAATTATGCAAATCAGTAGCTAATTTGCATGATTAATGAGGAAAGTTCATAAATCCATGCCAACAGCATATAACTCAAGAAGCTGTGTATGGATTTTCATGATATTTAGTATTTAAGTAGCGGTTGCGGAAAGGAAGGTTGTGTTCGAAAATAGTTGACGTAACATTTTCCGTTAGGACGGTAGCGGGCCGAGTGTGTGCGTCCGTTTGTTTGTGGAATGCATAACTCGAGAAGCATTGAAAAAATCCTGATAATATTTTGTAGGTGGGTAGGGGTCAGGAAAACGAAGATAAATTATGATAGTGGGCCCCCTAGCGGCTTCCTAAGGTACTGCAGCAAAACTTATTAACAGATATAAACTGTGCTCTATATTTTGATCTATATATCTCATTTTGACCTATATCTATGGACACAGCTGTTATACAGATGTTTTGCTGGAGCTGGACGCCCTTACACTGGGGACAAAGTCTTTGACTAGCATGAAATTCTGATTGACCAGGGATGCTACCAGGTCATCTGTCAGGTCACAGTCTGGTTTTTGGTAATATTTGTGTGTTTCAACTTTGTGAAGAACACAGTTCATGCAGTCATTTGCTATTTAGTAATACATGAATAAGACCTTAAAGTCTTAAATAAAGACATGATTATTTGGCGAAGAGATGGGTTCGTTGAACTCTAGTGTATTAATAGTTTTGCATATCTCTTACAAATGATTCAATGTAACTTGTATCAATTTGAATTCGTAAAGCAGAAAGAAGGTATAAATACATGTAAAAAGAAGTCTGGAATACCTGCTGTGTATATGTCATCACATCACGTGTTACACTATCTTATAAGCCTTAACTGCCATTTTACAACAGCCAATAACAGAAGAGTATGAGTAGTTTGAGTGTTGACTAAGCGTTGCCAAGTGTACAGATAACAGATGTTAGGTTGTTATAAGAAACATGTAACATTGGGTCTACCGAAAGTGCGAAAAGGAACGAAAAGGAACGAAAAGGAACGAAAAGGAACGAAAAGGAACGAAAAGGAACGAAAAGGAACGAAAAGGAACGAAAAGGAACGAAAAGGAACGAAAAGGAACGAAAAGGAACGAAAAGGAAAGTACCGAAAGTGCGAAAAGGAACGAAAAGGAACGAAAAGGAACGAAAAGAAACAAACGGTCCTTTTCGTTCCTTTTCGCACTTTCGCTACCGAAAGTGCGAAAAGGAACGAAAAGGAACGAAAAGGAACGAAGTATGAAGCAAACTAAAATAAAATCAATGAGAATATAAGGGGCCGGTACTGCGGGCGTTAGAAGCCTATGAAACGTGTTTTATTTTACTCAGAATTTGGCAATATCAAATTTTTACGACGCTGTTTTAGGCTGTTGTGTTTGTGTGGCTAAATTATTCTCTGAAGATCAGCGAAATACAAGGAAACAGAACTGAGATAAGAAAGTAAGGATTAAAATTCAGTTACTGGTGGGTGATGGATAAATATCGATTTATATACATTTTCAGAATGAGGCAAGATTGTAGCGTTGTTGTTGTATTTGGGTGGCTTCTACTCTCCCAAGATGGGAGCGCCGCATGCAAATGACCTGCGATTGTTTACGTCTAATAGAAATCCGGTCTGGAATGATATGCTAAATAATAAACTGCTGCCCCACGAGCATGACAGCTCCCTTCAACAAGGCCCACAACATGGTTTTCTGGAAACTGGAGACATATCTTCTTGCTCGTTCACGACAAAAGAAAAGCTGTGAAAGGATAGACATGTATACATTGTACCAAGGAGTTTTCATCACGTTGTACCATGAGTATTATAATCATTTTGGCGGGAGGAAAGGCCAACGTGAGGAATTTGTGCAAAGGATGATAGGAAACTAAGGAGAGATCTGGCGGGCGACTCACGTCTCCCGTGCGGGTTCGGCAGAAAAAGTCTTTGGAACCAGGCCTCGAATTGAAATCAACGCGGTGTCCCGATTGCCTTGGGCCACTTATAATTTAGGCCGGGAACACTAGAAAACGACTTTGTGACATTTTTGGGACCGTAGAAAAATAATCTACACCAGAATGTCAGCCCGTCAAACGTTTTTCAGACGCAATACTCAACCACAAGCCACACAATGCAAAAATAAAGACCGTTTCAAATGCATTTGCCGATCACAGTACCGTTACCTTATATTCCCATCGATTTTATTTCACTTTGCTTCATACTTCGTTCCTTTTCGTTCCTTTTCGCACTTTCGGTACTTTCCTTTTCGTTCCTTTTCGTTCCTATCCAATCTTTTCGTTCCTTTTCGTTCCTTTTCGCACTTTCGGTACTTTCCTTTTCGTTCCTTTTCGTTCCTTTTCGCACTTTCGGTACTTTCCTTTTCGTTCCTTTTCGTTCCTTTTCGTTCCTTTTCGCTCCTTTTCGTTCCTTTTCGTTCCTTTTCGCTTCTTTTCGTTCCTTTTCGTTCCTTTTCGTTCCTTTTCGTTCCTTTTCGCTCCTTTTCGTTCCTTTTCGCACTTTCGGTACACCGGTAACATTTCCTGACTGTAAATAAGAGAAACTCTACCGAGGTTTGGTAAAGCACCAGGCCCTCTGCACAGTGTTGCTTTCCCCGCGAACCGTCCTCATTACCACAAACCTGTTGATGCGGATGTGCTGGAAATCTATTTCTAAACAAAATTTGCTTTTGACTAGCTTTGAAACGTCTTTTCTTTATCAATGAGGGTTTTAGGCATTCAATATCGACATCGTTTGAAAGGATTTCCTAGAAGGGTTTGAATCGCTCGTCTGGCTCTAATTAAAGTTGAGACAACTACTAAAGGACAATACAGAATTCGTATTAACCAATCAGAGTGAAGCTTTCCTTAAACAACTTGATATTTAACAAATGACAGTCAACACCGCTGAGCTACAGCCAATCAGAATGCAGATTTCCTGGTATTTCTCCATCCCTACCATTTTTCTGCACAGTGATACACTTTAAGGTTGTGCCAAGGCTTTACATCAATGATGAGATGGTACAGACGGAGGGACAAAAAGAGTGGTGAAACAGACTTAATTTTAAGTCTCTAGCATGCCCTCCATATGTTCTAATGGAAGTATGTTTGGGTTGGAAATGTGGCAAAGTGGTCAATGTCGGCCTTTTCTAAGAATAACATGTTTTGAAAGGGAAAATGCACGTTAACGCGTTACTGTCTCCACATAATTATGTAATGATGTTTCATTTCTGCATTAGAAAACAAGTATGTTGCAAGTAGATAGCGGAACAGAATGATATCATTGCGTACATTTCTAAAAGTTTAACTCTGTATTTTGTTGTGTCGTTTTGTATTTGTTATTTTGTGTTTGTTTTCATTATGGGCCCGATTCAATGTTGATAGACCGGAGTGTTATAATTTCATTGGCTGACTTCAGTGCTTTCATTTCATTGGCCAAAGATGATCCTGTCATTTCATTGGCTGACTGAAATACTGTCGCTCATTGGTTAACGTCATCATTGCCGTGACGCTGTTTGGGCGGTTCCATTTGATGAAATTCAGAGGACGCCTTGATCGATCTGAAAAAGAAATCTCGCGTCAAGAAATTTTGAAAAAGAAATCTGATTTAATGAAGGAAAGCAGGTAAAGGAAGGAATATTCATTGATTTCTTTAAAGAAAGAAGATTCTCCTGAAATTTCTGACAGAAGCTGTCCATGTAAGGTCGTTGCAGATACAACTACACCACTGTTAATGTTTGTTTTTTGTAAATGGACTATCTACGAAGCAACATGGGGAGATCAGCTTGAAAATGAAAGGCTACCATGTTTAGGTAAACATCTTTGATGAATAGTTATTTCCTGCTGAAATGTCAACATTTCACACTGACTTCCAGAAAACTTACAGACTAGGAGAAAGTTGAAATCACAAGAAAAGTAGGGAGTTTAGTCATAACTGTACAGTCCGGCCACATTACATGGTTTCACGGTTGCCAATATGTATGCAATGTTTTTGTAAAACTTACAGTAAATTATGACAGGCATTAGTTACCTTTATCTAACATGTTAGGAAATATTAAGTATGAAAAGGTTTATTTTAATTCAAGACGATCACACGACCGATTGCAGTGTAAGTACCCATGTACATGTGTTCACTGGGTATTACTTGCCAAAACATTCATGTTACATCATATACGTCACAAGTATGATTTTGCTTTCGTTACCTGGGTGCAATCGTCGCTTCAAACTGTGGAAATGTCATCATTTACTAGTCAAACCTGACGGGAAACACTGAGAGACTGGCTCCTCTGAGAGGATGTTCAAAGAGTTCTGTGTTACTGGGTATAAATGTATCTATATAAGTATATATAGCCACTGAGCTGCTTTGGTATAGAATCTCTTAGGTTCAGTTTGTGAGATTTTTAACTGTTTCCACGCTGAACATATCTGAAGTGTGTTGCCGCTTGTAGAGGTAGACTATATTCTGTAAAGTCATCACGTTTGGAAGAAATGTGATCACCCACCCCACCCCCATGGAAGCAGGGATGGAATCGCCCTGGCACATGTACCAAAACTTTGGAAATAAACTTCCGTTAACAACGCCACTGCAGCAGTGTTTTGGTTGGATGTGTCTGTACGTGTGTATGTAGAATATGTGTGCGTTCATGGCAAATCGAAAGGGTTCAGAAAAATGCTCACCAAAAATGTGTCTATTTTGTATATATGGCCACAGCAAGTAAATTGTATGGATGACATCCTCTGCAAACTGCAAAAATAGTGCGATAGGGCGAAAAAACAAGATTGCTTCATCTTCAAATATAGGCACCATGTAAAAAGATTCAAGGAACAAAACATGGCATCAGAGCCAACAAGGCATTCATTCCTGCATTTAAAGGGGCATTCCACTCCAGAAGCGGGTATCATAATTCATCAGAGAATAAATTGTTATGCTTGAATCAAGTTTGTTTTGTCAAATGTACCATGAGTTGAAGCCTGAACGCAGGGCGTGCATTATAGCGATCGACTTCTTGAATTCCCCGCTGGTCCCTTACCAACAGTCCCAGAATTCAATGCGCATGGTGTGTTACGGACGGGCTGTATCGACGAAGCCGCCAAGGACTCTTCCAGTTGAACAGGTTGGTACTGGCATAAATTTCGATGTTAGATGCTCAGGATTGCTTTTTTGGCTAGACTAAATATGTGTGCACAACCTCTATCAGAACTGGTAGGCAAACGCGTTCCAATCATTATTTGCGGGCCTTTCTGTAGCGATCTGCCAATATGTAGATAGTCATTTTTAGATAGCAGAATGGTCCGTAAAAAGTTGCCAAATTTCTGTATTCCGAGGTACGCTGAGCATCAGACTTTTTGTGTACCTTCCTAAATGTCCGATAGTAATTTTACCGTTTTCGGTTTGCTCTCACTCATTCAGCGTACCGAGAAATTGGGCCCGAAACTGACCATGAAAGTAGCGTGTTTACTGTTAGCGGCGCCATTTTTAGCCTCCACCAGGCCTTGCTACGGGGGTGCGTGGATCGTACAATTCGGGGAAAAAATTGGGAATTGGCCAAGGGAGTCAATCCACGATTAGATTCACATTTCCCCTCCGCAGCCGACCAACCTCTCTGGTAGCAAACCCCTGCCTTAGGCAAATTATTCTCCTTTATATCAAACGAGCGTAGTCAGTCTGGTATTGAGGCTATCCATTTTTGTATTTTGACATACGTCACATGCACGTGTATGGCGACAAGCGACTACTTTCAGCTCTCACTACAGTGCTAAAATCTCTGCATCCCGGAAAGCTAAGGTCTTCAAACGTTTTGTGTACATTCCTAACTGTTTGATAGTAACTCGACTGCTTTCGTTAAATTTGTAGTTATACCGTTTACGAGAAATCGGGCCTGAAATTGACCTTGCATTCAGAGTGTTTTCGGCTAGCGGCGCCATTTTTTGTTGACATGTGATGACCTAGTTTACTACAGTGATAATATCTCTGCATCCTGAAAAGCTAAGGTCCTCAAACGTTTTGTGTACATTCCTAATTGTTTGATAGTAACTCGACTGCTTTCGTTAAATTTGTAGTTATACCGTTTACGAGAAATCGGGCCTGAAATTGGCCTTGCATTCAGAAGTGTTCGCGGCTACGCCATTTTTGTTGACATACGATTACCAAACTTTTACATTGTATTCAAGTGCTAACATCTCTGTATCCCAAAAAACTACGGTCTTCAAACTTTTTGTGTACATTCCTAAATGTCTGGTAGTCACTCGACTGCCTGTAGTCGTACAATTTACAAGAAATTGTTCCCAAGGTTGGCTAAGATAGCAGACACCACCGGAAGTGCAGAATTTGCAGAAATCCATAGCATGCAAAAATGTCATAGAGTTCCATGTCTTTAGAATTATGCATGAACTGGTGCATAACTGCCACTTCTGTTTTTGTTTGATAGAAAAGAGAAGGACGTGGTCGAGGAAAAGCCCAAGTCAAAAGGTAATTAATTTTTAATTTCATTACTAGTGTGTGTCTTCATGTGCCTACTTACATGTATGTATATTTATTTCTTAAAATGACAACAATGGATTTGTCAAGGGACATGATATGTTTGGTAAGATTACTTGTTCTGGTAAAAAAGATTGACAGAAGTGTATGATTTGGGCTAATGGACTAGGCACTGGTATACCTCAAAGTCAAACCAAATATTTATTGCACTAACAAATTTTGTAGTGCATGCAAAATCTAATCATTTATATATAGCATGACAAGCTTATAATTGCTTCTTTCCTGGGAGTGACTCTGAAATTAATATAAGAAATGTCCCCTGTTTTGGCATGTAAAAGAATATGTGGCTACTATATTGTATAGTAGCTAGTGTAAATCAATATTTAAAACCTTTCAAATATCCTATTTAAGAATTATAGCCAGTACAGTACTAATATATATTGGGTGCAGAAATGTGCACAATTCTCCCTGTTATAAGTGATATATTCTTTTGTAGGCAGTCCAGAAGCCATTCTTGCTTGCTTACACGCTTGTTGGATGTTATATTTAGAAAAGCCATCTTGGAGTTGGGTGATGTTGTAATACTAAGATCATACTAATAGTTTATGTATGGTCGATTTCAGCAAAAGGTTGACATGGAAGAGTCAGTTTTTGCATGGAAAGGGAGATGGAGTTTGTAAATTTCAGCCTCTCTTGTTATTCATGATTGTCATTTTTAACATAAATGCAAATGTGGCCTAGTATTATTTTGTCATCAATGAATATCTTAATCACAAGAACATTGTTGACTTCAGAATATATTCTTTGCAGTTGACCTAAGGCAGCGGTTGGACTACAGTAAGAGGCAAGGAGACTATGTGGTCAAAAACATCTATGAGAAGAATCAGGACTACACTTTCAAAAAGAAAGGTGTTGGAGGCTGTCATACACAGGCGTCGGGAGTTTTGTGGTGGCTAGGTGCTCTTGAACATGTTGGCAGTAGCCCATATACTTCAGGTCAAATCCAGGTAGATCCTGATATGCTGATGTCATATGGCAGGCTATATTTATTATGTTAATAAGGACAAGTTGTATATCCAGTGGATCATTTTATTCATAAATATCCTGCCTACATATGTCAGAAACAAATGCTGTTTTACAACAATATATGTGTGCCCACCAAAGTTATCTCTGCCTGTTTTTCAAAATTACACAGAAATGTAATTGTCTATTCAATTTGATAGGATACTTAATATGTTCAAGGTTTCTATTTGACCTGTTGTATAACTATAAGGCATGAAGAGGTAGATAAATTTATACAGGTGAGGTAGATATATGTCTGCATTTGGTTGAATGCACTTGTTATAGTGCACATAATGTGGAAACTGTGTAACACTGGGTACCTCTCAAGCGTCATTTCTACAAGTACACAATCATTAGGCCACAACACAATATATTTGCTCATTTTGGTACTTTATCGTCATGTTGACCTACCTGCAGATGAAAAAAAAATCTTGTTTTTTTTCTGAAATGAGGCGAAAATTAATGCGGGCGCTGATGTCATCCATAAAATTTACTTGCTATGACCTAAATGCAGAACTGTTAATAAAAAGAAAAGATGCACCGATGATAGATTATGACCTTAAATGACTTTTCAGATGCATTTCGTGCTTCTTATTTCGCATTTTTTAATGCTTCTTTCAAAACAATTCTTGCTACTAAGAATGCCCAAGCTTCAATTGTTCTACTGCCGCCACATTTTCAACGGGACATCTCCAGTATCATTCACAGTTTGTTGCTCCATCCTAGTATGACAGCATATGATTATATATAGTAGACAGCTCGGTGGGGTCGGGTGGGTGGCTTAACTTTAGGGTGTTTATCCCAGGTTCTTGGTTCAAATACTGCCATGCAACCGATCTTGTGCTCCTGGGAAAGACACTTTTAAGTTAAAACACAACTTTCCTCACTCCACCTAGTGTAAAAAAAACTGGGTACCTAACTCGGTTAGGTAGGTATAAGAACTTCGCTTCTCAATACCGTGCCCTCATCATCATCATCATGGCTCTTTCCTCGTGATCGAGGATTCGTGGGAAGGTCTGCAGGCCCTCATGTGGCTGAGCAGTCCTATCCTTGACCTGCACACTCTGCTGCACTGCTAGAATCTAGACACGTGGATAACACCCTAGACACGTTGATAACACCCCACTCAGTGAACACTGAAATGCGGTAAAGTTGATGACGATGACCCTACCATGGGACTACACCTTTACCTTTAAGGCCCCCTCTCACTTGACGTGCGGCACGCTTGCGGCATTGCTGCGTTCGTTCACTGCGTCACTGTTTTGTTATTTTCTTCGATTTTTTATGATTCAGATATTGCGCAATACGTAAAAGTATAACATAAAAGACGAACAAATATACAACAAGTAAGAAAAATTCGTTCTTTATCTCTGAAATTCGTGGAGCATCCCCGAACGCACGCAATTCCGCAAGCGTGCCGCACGTCAAGTGAGAGGGGGCCTTTAGTAGAAGACCAGTAGACTTGAGGATAGCAATTAAGGCTTATCAACATGGCTCCGGAGAATGACTGTTTTAAACTGACGTGTTTTTGCACCAGGTAAGTGAACAGGGGAAGGGCTAGCAACCCCTCCTTGTACAAATATACCGTTATACTGAAACAGCGAGGAAACGTGCGACCTATGTGCCAGTAGGCACCACAACAATATCAACCAAGCGAGCCAACGCCCGTCATTCAGGCAGGTAGGCACCACAACAATATCAACCAAGCGAGCCAACGCCCGTCATTCAGGCAGGTTGACCCTAAGGTCACCACCAGGTATGTCGTCACGGAACAAAGGTGGGACCGCTGACGGCGCGACTGGTGTTTGCTTACCGTTGGCATGATGCAGTTGGCGCAGAGAAGGACGAACTAAGTTCGCCTCATAGAGGGGTGTTTTTCTGTGTAGCAGTCGGAACAGAAACAACGCTTGGTTACGGGTGACGTTAAATAGTTGTGAATACATTAGCTTACATTGCAGTGTTTACATTAATCTATTTTATCTGTGTACTATAAGTGTGCTCTTTGAAACATCGTTACAAACATGCAGCCCTTTCAGTTTAATGAGACCGTCCCCACCTTACTTCCTTGTCAACGGTTTCACCACGCATCAAACCACTGGCAGAAGGACTTTATATGATTCTATGAACTATTATGGAGAAATAGGACACTAAGAGAAAAGGTATGGCAGAGTGGTAGATTTCAAGACTTCTGGTCCATCTTAGTATAAAAGTCTACTTGTATACTATACGTGACAAATAATGCGGAAGTGAGCACAATATATTCTTCTCAGTCCTGGGGCGAACGTTCAACGGGGGAATCTTTCTAGATCTATCTGGGGGTTTGATGACGTCTATATCGACATAACAACATGTTCTCTAGCCTTGCTAGTCATATTGAGTTCTGCTTCTAAAGGCGTCTCTACACCACATTCATAGCCAAGCTAAGTAACGCATCTGTTAAGTAGTAAGCTGACTTCTGAAGGTTTTTGAAATATCTTCTCCGCAGCTGTACTTAAAATGATTGAAGTTATTGCTACAGTCTGGTCTGTTGTTAATATAGATCATACGAGTACAAATATTGTTAAGAAGTAAAGTCAACAATAATCACCAATGAATAGAAACATGGGAACATTCCTTATGACGAACCGCAATCGTTAGCACCCCCCCCCCCCCAACAGCCCCCCCCCCCGCCCTACATAACACTACTTTTTGGGGTTTAGGAAATGACATCCTTAACGGTCCTGTTTACCTGTCCCACCAGTATACCCGGCTTTAGCCGGCTTTAGTTTAGCCAGCAGAGTAGTTTTATTCCAACATGAAAACTCCTCTGCCGGCTAAAGTCCTTCCCCAGCTTATGTTACTGTCTTAACCCACCGCAAGATCTGCTTGGAGATTACGACTTTCTTAGCACGCATTACGTGAACTACACCATGACTCCATTCTAACGGTAGATATCACCTACATAACGTACCGATTGCCTCCCCTGTATAACACACCAGTCTGGGATGTCTTCTGTCCAGCCTAACTTACAGGGACTCTGACCATCCTGATCGGACGTCACAACTTATCTGACGTCATTTGTTAATCACCATGGAAACAGGTGAGTCACAGTCTTCATATTCACTTAAAAGTCACTATTAGATGCAGATAGCCATTATGACTTTATAAATAAGATATGTAACTTCATCCTAAAGGTCCGGTCTATTTTAGTTCAGTAATCGTACTATTTTGACTCATGATAAGCCGCTGTGTTGTGCAATACTTTCTCGTTCACTTCAAACCTCACCTTTATTCTAGTTTACCGAGCGCTTTGAGCTTTGTTACTGTTGCACATAATGATTAATAATAGATAATGATAATCAACACCCTAATCTATGAAATGACCAAAAGGATTCCAACGTATAAAATGCGAACAAATAAAACAACTATATTTAACATTGTGAACATGTTGTTCCCTACCAGGTCCTTGTGTTGTCCTCCTGCACGCAGCAGAGGATGGGGAGTTCGTCAGGAGGCTGGTGAAGGAGCTGATGGGTCTGAGCGCAGGTTACAGACTACCCCAGACAGACATCTCCTGTCAGCAGGTCACAGGCACTCCTGGTGACGTCAGCCGCGCACAGCTCACGTCCACGCTGACCCTCGGCAGCGTGAAACTTGTCGTGCCCGTGATCAGCAGACACCTGCTTGCTGACCAGTCCTCGCTCACGGTCGGACTGGAAACTGCCGTGAGGAACAACAAGCATCGATACGTCATTTGGCTGGACCAGAACCAGGATGACTTCCGTGAGTTCGTCACGTTAGTCAGCCGGCAGTACCAAACCCTGGAGGCACCGACCAGGCGGGTCCATCGGGACAGGGTTGAGGAGACGATGCCCGGCAGTTGTGTCAGAGGGATGTTAGGCATCGCCTGGGATGTGCGTGACGCGCTCTGCAGACAAACAGGTGAGGGTGGACATATCTTGGCTGTTACATAATGCAATCATCGGTTTGTGGAAATAAGGAACAATCTCGTCAAGTCTGTCGTATAACTTAATTATTTTCATCTTATATCACTATACGTGGAAAAACGGCTTCTTAACCGAAATGTGATCTGCAGTGATAACCCCTTTGCTCTGATTGAAGGCTAACAACAGAATTACATGTGTTCCTGTGTAATGGATGCTACGGTTGTTTCGTTTACAGAAATTCAGTATTGTCGTGAATGCATTTCTTTGTCGTAGTGAGTTATCTAGACACTTCATCAACTAATATGATGTCTCGACAAAGTCCGAACCCCGATAGACTGACGTGTGCCGTTTGTCTGCCCATCTCCACAGGTGAACCGAGGTTCCCGTGCCAGGAGGCCTTGCTCTTCACTTGTGAGTTCCTGGCTGACAACATGAACCTCCCAGCTGTTATCACACGGCTGGAACAGGAGAACCAGCTGAGTCCGGCTGAGGTCCGGTATATCCAGGTAAGGTACAGGGTGGAAGCGACAATTGTCAGAGTCTGGATAACAACATCACTGCCACATGTAATTCACATTCAAACAGTTTATAGGCTTTGTATACGTCTGCCTTGATCTGCATTTACCACAATGGTTACTACATGGGCCGCAGCAGCACACACTTAGATGCGTTTCTTTCGGAGTCACCCGCTTCACATTCATACAGTTTTATTGGTTTTCAATATGCCTGTGCTAATCTGTATTTAACAACATTTTCACTACATGGGCCGTGGCAGCAGCACACACTTCTGGCTCTAAATTTCTTTCGGAGCCGCCCAATAGCGCCATAGACTTTGCGATATGTTTTTACAATAAAAGTGCGATAAGTTTCTAAAACAAAACGGCGTTAACTAAAAACAAAAGTCAATATGAAGTTTCATTATACGTTCTGAGCTAGACTACACCTGCAGAGTTATGTGCTGTTGTTCGTCGGTAGACCTAAGGGCCATTTGCAATAATAAGTCTATAAAGTATATGGTTTAACAAGTAAAGATATCGTCAGCAAACACCATGAATGATGACTGACAAATACAGGGTCAGTAATCACACCATTTTAATTGTTACTCTGAAAGTGAAAGTGTTTCAACTTTGCGCAATAAGCAACGACGTTAAAAGTTGCACAAATATTAAATGTAATTTTCATCAGCGCTGTCAGGTGTCGCTTATTGTAGGTACAAAACTGCGCTCCAGCACATTACTTCTTTGCCGGCACTTTTAAAAAATTTATACAAGTCATGTACTAAGATTGGAATCTGATATTAACATATATTGCCGACATACGCAGTATATCCTGGAAAAACGTGCGACAGAATGAGCCATACATGCAGGTTGTTGTATACTATAGCGCCCTGTACGTGTCGATTAGCAATGATCAATATGACTATATGGTGATTTATTTTGTGTTGATGTGCAATTACTTTCATTTGATATAACTAATTGTGAGGACTACCCCTTGCGTGGTTTTTGTTTCTTCTGATTTATTTATTTATTTGAAAAATTGTTATAATTTCCACATAAGTTCATGTCCTTGTCAAGTTTTATGTTTTCACTTTTGTTCATGAAGTTTAATATAACTATGATTTTGGTTCTTATATTGATTACATTTTCATCTCATTTTAACTGATGTACAATTGGTGGCTTTGTTTTATTGATTTCATTTGTAACTTGTGTCTAGTTATTTATGATTTTATTGTTTTGTTGAGTGTATTTCTATGTCTATGTTACATTGCTGTGGCCCATTGGTGGCAGAAAGCAAATAAAGATCACTACTTAGACAGCTCTAAAAAAATATAAATTTTATTTGAGGATGCCTATTGTAATTTTGTACCTGTACGTTAGCATATATGTATGCGCCTACCTAGTTCCTGCTCTTTATTCACTGATCGAAACCACAGATAAAGCATAAAGTTATGCAACAGCTGTTACTGTGAACTCAAAAGTCATACAATATATAGTTGTGAGCTCACACCACCCCTGCCGTGTTCCCTCCCCAGGCGGAGCCGACACCAGTAAGCAGGGGGGAGCGGTTGGTATGGATGCTGCATAACAGGAGTCGTCAGGAGCCGTACGACTGGTTAGTGCGGGTCCTGCGGGAGGAAGGACAGGACTTCCTGGTGGAGGAGATGGTGGAACAGGAGCGGCTCTTGGAGCGAAACTTCGGCATCGGGGAACAGCTGGCGGCACAACCTGGTCAACAAACGACACAGAAGGAACATTTCTCACAGCAAACTCAAGGTCGATATAGTAATAGCATAATTTCATCCCGCAAACCTTTATACCGCAAATACACAGTTTTAATGTCTATAATTTCAAAGTAGAGGTCTAGTTTAGCTTCGTACGTTAAACAAAAAATACGGTGTTTGATCATGGCTCGAACTTCTATTTGTTAGGAGCCGTAATCATTGTATTAGCAAGTTCGCAAGTTAGTGTGTTTGTTTATCAATATTAATATTGTTTTTTCATATGTCTGGAAGTCTCCCTTTCGTACTTTTTAAAGCGAAACTTGACGCGAACAGTAATTTCATTTCTGCTTACATTATGTCTCACGCCTTAGATTTCCTTCACTAATCTTGATTACCTGCTTTGGCGGATTCCAAGAAACAATACGGAATAGAAAGCCCGATAAAAACGACTAAAAAGCGCAAAAAAACAGCCGGAGCCTAGTAACCTCTACTTGGAGAGTAACCGTTTCTGCTGAAGTGTGATACACTTGTATATATAGTATGCTTTCGTCTGTACTTATCGTACTTTATGTGTCCCTTTCTAAACCAGTAGCAATACAAAACCATCTACGTCATCCCGGCCCGCATGCGCACACACCCCCCACAACACCTTCCGAAATCAAGTGTGTGATTCTGGGACAGACGGAGGCAGGGAAGACCAGTCTGCTCAACTGTATGATGAAGGGTCAAGGTCATGTGGAGATTGAAATTGACAGAACCATCGGTGTTGACGTCATCACTTACCATGACACCAAGAATAACGTCAAGTACGAGATGTACGACTTCGGAGGTCACCAGATCTACCACTACACGCACCGGTTCTTCCTGACACGTCAGGCCCTGCACATTCTCAATGTAGACCTGTCATTATACAAGTCAGAAGAGTTCCAGGAACGAGTGGGAACGTGGCTAACATCCGTGACTTCCCACGTTTTCAACCCGGCTATCCTTGTTGTAGGTACCAAAGTCGACCTGTTCCCGCCAGACAAGGCCGAGGAGATGATAGCAGCAGCTTGTTTCTCCATCCAGAGAGACATCCAGGTCGCTGAGAGTAAAATGCAAACCAAGCTGAACGAAGACATACAACTCTGTCAGATGGCATCGGGCGGCAAATCAGACCTGACCGGACCTTTCTACGGTCTCACAAGAGACGACATCTTGGCCAAGAAAGAGTCACTGGAGAAGTTACTTGACGGACGACCCAAAGGTCTGTTAAACGTACAGGTTATCCCGGTCAGCAGCAAGACGTTCCAGGGTATCGAAGCTCTGTGTGACAAGATGGCAGAAATGGTGAAGGACGAGCGATTGTTCCCTGCTGCCCGCCAAGAGCTGCCGACTTCATGGACGGAACTGTCAGAAAACATCAAGACTTCAGGACGGCCGTACCTTCATGTCAGGGATTGTCAGGACGTCGGAGCAGCTGCAGGGATGAAGGAGTCAGACGTCCTGAACGCGCTCAGCTATCTGCACGTGACCGGACAGATCCTGTTCTACAATCACATCAGGGGGATGGAAGATCTGGTCTTCCCGGACCCAACCATCATCCTCACACTCTTCAAGCAGATCTTCAGGCATGACCTACCGGCATATCTGGACAGCAAAGCCGAGTCTCTGTTTGAGCATACCAGAGCGCAGTTTGCTGAAGACAGGGCGTCCTTCCTGAAGACGGGCAGGGCAAGCGACAGTTTCATGAAGAAGCTGCTTGGAGACAACATTGCCACCTTCAACAGTCTCCTTCCCCTGATGAAGCACTTCGGCCTGTGTTACTCAGGGTCGGTGATCTTTCTAACAGAGCTTCCTGATGCCCAGCCTGGCGAGGTGGCGCGCTGCTGGCCAGAGGTTGTGCCATCAGGCGGAGAGGAGATCTCTGTTACTATAGAGTACAGCCAAGAGCCTCCTCTGGGTTTACCGGAAACCATGGTCTCCCGTATCCTGTCCATGGAGCAGACCACACGCCGTCTCCTCACCAAGGACACAGTTGTCGTTCATGTTAGAGAGAACTCAGAAGACGTCATGTACCGCCATTTCTCTACAAGAGAAGAAATCCGAATCCGGGGAGAGCCAGAGAAGGCGTGGCGCCAGGCTCAGACGGTAGCGAAGGTGATGGAGGCCTGTTGGGACGAGTTTCCTGCCTTGTACTTCAGTAACAGTGTTGGAAGCGGACAAACAACAAAGTCGCTCACTATAGAGGCTGTGAGGCGTCACGTGCCGGGCGACTTGTTGAGGATGTCTAAAGGAAACTGGGAACGGCCACTCGATATTCCTGACGTCAGAACGTCGGAGGACGTCTTTGGCAAATATTTTATCGGTACGTACGAAATGCAATTATTTCTTTTGTAAGAAATTAAACTTCTAGTCGTAGTTACACGTAAGGAAAGGATGGTATAGAAAGATACTGGGTAGTAAAAACCAAGGACGCTTTATAATGCTAAACAACACATTTGACATATATGGTTGATTAATTTTACCTTAAAGACCAATTTCCCATTGAATTTAAATGTTTCATTCATATTTACTTTGAAAAATACACCTGTTCCCCTCCAATGACTAAATCAGGGAAATTATCTGACTGAATTGTACCGTCCTTTAATTAATTAACCTAATTATAACATTTTTGGGCAATATTGTACATATTTCAGTATATTAATAAAATTGATATCCGGACCCTTCCTCTCCAGACAACCAGCTGTACCAGGTCAGCAGGGCTGTTGATGGGGAGTACCAGCTGTGGACCCGGCTGGGACAGGAGCTGGAGCTGAACAGGGCTGTACTGGACAACATTAGAGGTTATAATGACACCCAGAAGGCGTTCCAGATGCTGAAGGCGTGGCGCACCAAGACCCCCCACGGACCGCTCCACTACCTGCCGCGGCTGGAGGAAACACTGCAGAACATGGGCAAACCGGACCTGGCTGCAGCTGTACAGGGGGTATATAAGGTTCGTTAATGAGCTTCGATTTACATGTAGGTCTACTCCTATATACAAGGTGAGTTAATGAAGTCTGATTTAGATACATTTACTAGGTGATGCAACAAGCTCTAGCCATATGCACGGCTCAATCTTTTTGAATGATTAAATATTTTAAAGTTGCAACAGATTACAGCGCATCAAGCACTTAAAAAGAGGCAACTTACTTGTTTGTCTATATGAAACAATGGCTACAAAAAACTCTATGTAGACATTGTGGTTTATTTATTGAACTTACGTTTACCCTATATATAGGGTGCCTTAAATGATGTGCCAAAAACAGTTTCATGAGGTCATGTCCATGTAATATAAAACAGTAAACGTTCTATCTGTTCTATCCAGGAGTACCGTGATGCCTTGCCGTTACAAGAGGTCAGTCCTGAGATGACCGGAGACACACAGTGGTGAGTAGCCATGTCGAAGTGGTCCCAGCCATAACCTCGCAGTTTTTTGTAAGACAGTACTACTGATATACTTTGTCAGGCAAGTATGGAAGAATGAACAATAGTTGCCTACATGTGTTTATCTCCTCAGGTCCCTCCGCCTGCCAGGTGAAAGGAAGTACCTGTGCAGACGGACCGACCTGGGCGTGGTGACGTCCTACCCGCTGTGTCACACCTGTATGTTTGAACACCTGCCTACAATACCTGTGTTTATCTCCTCAGGTCCCTCCGCCTGCCAGGTGAAGGGAAGTACCTGTGCAGACGGACCGACCTGGGCGTGGTGACGCCCTACCCGCTGCACGTGACCTACAGGAGTGCGAACTGGTCCGACAACTGGCAGCAGGTGGGGGAATGGATGCCGGTGGGTCCGCTCTTCTCCATCCAGTGTGAGGACGTGGAGGGGTCGGTGGACATCCTACTGCCGCACGTGCTGTGCCTGGCTGATGCAACTGGTATGGAAAATTGAAGCTAAAAATTCAATTGTTCAATTTATGAATCTTTAATACAATGCCACTTTGTTCAAAACGGTCATCACGGTCCCTTACATTCTTTAAAGATCTCACCACAGCTATGTTCCTATTGTATAGCTGTACCTCTTTTACATATTAAAATCACGTGAAGATGTCAGTATGATATACATTGTCTTCACATGTTTTTTTCCCAGAACTCACCACAGGAGACATCCAAGTCGTGCACGTGGTGGGAGATTCCCCCGAGCTGCTGCCGGTTACAGAACTCACCCCCTCCCACGCGGTGACCAGGTTCAAGAAAGGCAGTCTGTTTGGGGTGGTGGGGAGGACAGACAAGGTATTGAGCATCACCAGAAGAGGCTTGCTGGCAGCCTTTGCCTGTGTGGACGACTCCGACATTTCCAAGCTGAAAGTTTATATCGTCTCCAACACAAGGACCATGCAAGAGGTCAGGATATTGGTGATGATTATTTTACACTTTCACATTTTCTAATTCTATATCCTAGATTTGTATGCTTCGTGTTCTGAAACCGTATTGCTGTTTTTTCCATCATCACCAAAACAGACCTTGGAGAAGGACGAAAATAAGCGGAACTTTGCGCTCTGTGACTTCACGACCTGCCATCTGTATCCAGGCGTTGTCTATCATCTTGAGGGAAGCGTTACAAACGGCAGAGACACGTTTGTGTCTTCATCTCCACAGGTTTGTTTTATATGCTGTCAACACAAGGCCGTTTACAATCAAAAGAGTTGTTGGAAAACAAAGACACAGACATATTTCGAAGACAAGCGTGTGCCTGTGCGGAATTAAAACGTAAAATGTAAAACGTTTATTGATTTCTCCACATTAGCATCTACCTATTTCATTTCTTTGACTTGCAGTGTCTCCTATTTGAGGACACGTTCGACACGAACAAATTCTACAAGCCGTTCCGGGTGGAAGTTACGTCCGACATCTGGAATAGCAGCACCACCTCGCGACTAAGCCTGGAACTGCTTAAGGAAGCCCAAAATGGTGCAAAGGATCCTGTTGCAGATTTAACCCTGGGTAAGTTAAATTTTTCAAGAACAAAAATATCGCATTTATAGAAATGTAAAAAAAAAACTTTATCATGTTATAAAAATTGGACAGATATCTTATGCAACTTATCAACATTGGTCAACTTAAGGATTCAGAAAAGGTTCTGAGCGTTCAGCTAAATGATTTCGGTCATGCTGCTTTCTAAAGTTGATCATTCACCCCTATTCACGGCTCTCATATTCCTCCCAGGCCACTACAAGCAAGGCAACACTGCCGAAGGTGTTGACAGCGGTCTTTCCACACCCACGGAGCTGGTGGAGTCTGTGAGGCGAGGATTGGAATCTTCAAACATTGCAGGTATTGTCTATTTTTTTACGTTTTCACGTATTGATTGTGTAATCATTTTTTTATATTTTCCAAGGTAAGCACTTGACAATAGCAATAAGCTAGTTGTTCAGCCTTGGCTGTTCAGTGTAATTTTAACTAAACGAACGAACAAATAAATAAATAAATCAAACATTGTTTAAATAATGGCAATAATGGTGAACTACAATGGTGACTGGTGAATCAAATGCCTTTCTAATTTCGCTATCCAATATTTGTAGCAAAGGAGTAGTTGTGGTATAAGGCATGGGCTTCCATAAGACCAACAGTTCTTGTTAATTATTTGTCCTTTAAAGTGCGCCCTGATCTTTTTGTGTCATATTATGTCAGAGGGCCGATTTAAGTATGGCCAACATGCATTTGTGTGATACTGAGAACACTTAAATTGTTTTCAAGGCAAAGTTTCGGTCCTGTTGGTTGGATATGAATTCAGCACATCAAAGGGCGGAATCTCCACCATCAACCGCCAGGTGGCGCACATGATCACCGCCGCGGGTGCCGAGGTCCATGCAACTGTGTTAGAGGCAAGTCAGCAAGACGAGAGGGATGCAGAACGAGATGGAGTCAACCTCATCAAACCTCGAGTCAGATCAGGCTTCAATGAGAAGCCAACCCTAGCGTGGCTGACAGAGTACCACAGCATTCATTTTCCGCATCTCCCGGCAAGTATCAGTTGTATTGTGGGCCATGTTGACGTCACAAGCAGAGCAGCCAGGATAATCAAAGAGGAGCGATTTTCACACGCCAAACTCGCCATGTTCGGTCACGTGGCGCCAGAGGAGACAGAGCCCTACATGAGTGACGAGAAGGCCCTGGGTGTGGGGTGGAAGGAAGCCAGCATCCAGGACGACATTGGCAAGGCTGATGTCGTCTTTTCGGTAGGGCCGCGCATTCACCGCCATTACGACAGGTTTCTCCGTCGGAATCACGTGACTCACCACATCTTCCTTCCGGAGCCTTCAAAGGTGTTCCGTGAAGCAAATGTGACCTTTGGTGAAGAATATGAAGTCAAGAAACCAGAGAGAGTTGTTCTGTCCATCGGCAGGGTGCGGAATGTGGAGAGGCTCAAAGGTCACGACCTGGTCGCAGGATCCATAGACAAGGCGGCACAGCGGCTTGACAATCAGTACACACTGAGGCTGAGAGTGCGCGGCATCGATGAGAACGACTTCAAGGATAGCAAGAGAATCCTGGAGGAGAAGCTGAGATCTGGCCGGGTCAAACCCACCCTGCTTCCTTACGGCACTCAAGAGGAGATCCGCCAAGACATGGAGGCCTGTCACCTGGTCCTGATGCCGTCCCGGGCCGAACCGTTCGGACTGGTCGGCCTGGAGGCCATCGCGGCAGGAGTTCCCGTCCTCATCTCAGAGCACTCGGGCCTTGCCGAGCTGATAGAGGAGCTATCAGACAGGCTGGGGCAGCCCACGTTCCGCCACTGCATCGTCAAGATGAAGGGAGACACCGCGACCGACGCTGATGTAGATAAGTGGGCAGAAAGAATCGAGGACGTCCTCAAGAACGCCAAGTCAGAGTTCGCGGAAGCACGTGACTTCAGGGAGAAACTGCTGGCCTCCAAGTACTGGGAAGAGTCTCACCAGACGTTCCTACAGACCTGTGGCATCACTGGTAAGAAAACATGGTCATTTCTGATATACCTCAACAGATAAATACTTTATGAATCTACACACAAACTCTTCAATGTTTCCATCATCCATATACTGTCTTTATATTTCATAATAAATTTTTTCTTGGCTCATCGTTTAAATTCATGTACTTCACAGCCACCCTCGGTGCCCAAGCGGAGGGTGGAGATGCTGACGCCGATGCCTCCAACTGAGGTTCTGACGGCAATATGGCGTCTATGTCATGTAGTGTAAATAAAGTGGTTTGACAGTGGGTTGTAGTTAAAACGTCTAATGATGCTGGGGACAAACCACCTTAAATAATTCCGTTAAAGCAGCGTGTGAAAATTTTGATGACTCATGACTTTACCTGTTGTGTGCGCTAGAAAACAACAAATTCGTAATAGTTGGACAACATTTTATCACTTCTATATGCTTTTCACTGAACGCATTTGATGCATGTTACTGCTTGCGACTGGATTGTTTCATCTACAAACGGAATTAACATTTTGTTTTATGAAACAATACAGGTCAATGTATCGTGTATGATGGGGTTTTTGTTCACAATAGAAATGGAATGCATGTAAGTAATGGATTTTAGGAAAGAATCTTAACATCATTCCAGAATTAGCTTTTTGAATATTTATATTCGAATCCTGATGGCTTCAACATTTTCCCATTCCATAACAGAATCCTTCACATCAATTTAAACAGTCACATTAATAATATTTTACCCCAATCTATCGATCTGACGTCCATATTAGAGATTGAAACACATCTGATCTCCAAACGTATTTAATCCACCTAAACATTATTTCTTTTCACTAGATCTCTGTATTGTTGTCAACATCATAAATCAAATAAAAATTCTCTAGCTTGCTACTTGTTCTTTTTTCTCTAACGTTTCTGTTTAGATGCAAATACAGTAGGTGGCCTAACTATCCATTAGCTATTAGTAAGGGCTAACCTTGGGGAGAGTGCGAGATAGGTACATGATTATGACAAAAACAGTTCTATTTGTCTCAATATTCAACGTTGATACAACATTTTGCAACATTGTAAAAGCATTGTAAAAGCTAGCAGTAGCCTACTACGAGCAAAATAGTATCTGAATTGTATCAGCAGACCAAGACTCTTTGTACCTTAGTTTAAAAATAAATAAACATAGTCACCACGCAACAGAGAGCAGAAACGTTATTTTGTATCCCCCCAAAAAAACAAAAACTGACAACACAAAGAAAGTGCGACTGTTCACAGGAAGCATTTGAAACTTCATAAACAAATGATTTGCAGGAAACATCGCAGTTTACATTATTAGATGAATCATTATAAAAATTAAGTAGTCATTTCGGTTTGGCAGGAATGAAGAGGTATATATATAAGATACCGGGTACTGATAATGATATAGATACGCTAGGTAGCCACTTCGGTCAGACAGACCACACAGCCTGCTGCTGAAAACCTGAATTTCTACATTTCACACCCAGTCGGCAACAGTTGATTCGTTATTATGTAACAGACGGAGGTTATGTCAGCTGGATCACAATATTGTTTAGGGAGGCCAACAAAACGACATTTTAAAATCACCATGGTAACCATGACTTCTGTGAGGATCGTAAATAAAACATGACAGAGAAAGGCGATGACATCACACACTTGTAATGAGTAAGGCCTTTTATTTATACATTACATTAGATTTTGTGCTTCTATGAGTTCACAAATTTGAAAGAAAACTCTTACCCAAGCTAGCCGACACTGGACTATTTGTTCAACCCCAATAGATCCACATCCAGTGTCATGTTAACTTGTCTAGATTTCTAACCAACATGCGTTAAACGAAGGGATAAGACTTTACTCACCTTGCTTGAACTCCACGATTCCTGAGGCCTAATACGAGCACGCTTCCTAACTCGCATGCTTTAAAAGATAAACTTGTCCATAACAAGAAGTTTACAGCAATCATTAGAGAACACGGTGTGACAGTTACATCCGGGATGTTCAGACCCAGACGCTGGCTGAAGATCTCAGACCGAAGTTTCTTGTAGGATTTCTACAGTCTTTGTTGTCACGTGACTTTCCGCGTCTTCCGCACCCAGTCAGCAATAATTGTTGTCTTTCTGGGCTATCAAATGGAAGTTATGTCAGCAGTATATCAGTAACAGACATAGAGGAATGGAAACTAGAACTTACGTCGTGGTTATGAATGAGGGAATTGAGAGGGGCTTTCAGGACCCTTTATTTTCCAGAACTGAAACAGGAAACAACAATGGAAGGTCAAAATGCCAATTTAGCCGATCCTGAAACCTTAAATGGTTTCACGGTTGCCAATGTGAATGCAATGTTTTTGTAAAGCATGCAGTAAATTATGACAGGCATTAGTTACCTTTATCTAACATGTTAGGAAATATTAAGTATTGAAAGATATTTTAACTTACAACACGATCACATAACCGATTGCAGTGTAAGTGCCCATGTACATGTATTCACTGGATACTACTTGCCCAAACATTCATGTTACAGCTGAACTGTTCCTGTGTTTAAGGGATGGACTAATTGTAACGTTATATCCAGATCATGTGTTAAGAGATGGACTAATTGTAACGTTATATCTAGTTCCTGTGTTTAAGGGATGGACTAATTGTAACGTTATATCCAGATCATGTGTTAAGAGATGGACTAATTGTAACGTTATATCTAGTTCCTGTGTTTAAGGGATGGACTAATTGTAACGTTATATCCAGATCATGTGTTAAGAGATGGACTAATTGTAACGTTATATCTAGTTCCTGTGTTTAAGGGATGGACAAATTGTAACGTTATATCCAGATCCTGTGTTAAGAGATGGACTAATTGTAACGTTATATCTAGTTCTACAGTGTAGTGCTCCAACGGTTGTTTTTAGGCCATGGCCGAAGGATTGACGTCACAGGTACGATTTTATTTTCGTTTCCTGGCTGCAATCGTCGCTTCAAACTGTGGAAATGTCACGTCATCATTTACTACTTAAACCTGACGGGAAACACTGAGAGAAACTGGCTCCTCTGAGAGGGTTTAAAACATTCAGAGTTCTATGTTACTGGGTATAAATGCATCTATATAAGTATACATAGCGACTGAGCTGCTTTGGTATAGAATCCCTTCGGTTCAGTTTGTGAGATTTTTAAAACTGTTTCCACGCTGAACATATCCGAAGTGTGTTGCCGCTTGTAGAGGTAGACTATATTCTGTAAAGTCATCACGTTTGGAAGAAATGTGATCACCCCCATGGAAGCAGAGATGGAATCGCCCTGACACGTGTACCAAAAATTTGGAATTAAACTTCCGTTAACAACGCCACGGCAGCAGTGTTTGGGTTGGATGTGTTTGTACGTGTGTATGTAAAATATGTGTGCGTTTATGGCAAAACGAAAGGGGTCAGAAAAATGCATGAACTGCTCACCAAAAATGTGCCTATGTTGTACAAAAGCAGAACTGTTAATAAAAAGAAAAGATGCACCGATATTAAATTATGATGATGTTAAATGACCTTTCAGATGCCTTTCGTACTTCTCGTGGAATCATTAATTTGCTTCTTTCAAAACACTTTCAAAACAGCGGACATACAAGGTTACACGACTAACGGAGGTACCATCCCGGTCCATACAATACCCACTACCCAGAAACTAGACTTGGTTATCTATTTGCCAGAACAGAAGACTATCCACATCCATGAACTGACTGTACCCTTTGAACAGAACATTAAAGCCAGCCATGACCGGAAGGTTAATAAGTACAGCGCCCTAGTGACAGACTTGAGAACTGCAGGCTTTTCAGCCACTCTCACCTGTTTTGAGATCGGGTCCAGGGGACTTATCACACCAGACAACAAAAGCAGACTTAGAACATCGTTTAAGATAGTTAAGTCTAAACCACCTAAGAATCTTTCTAAGGACATTAGCCGTATAGCAATGTTGTCATCTTATGCTGTATGGAACGCGCGCCATGAGCCGCACTGGGAGGCAGACAAGTTGCTGTAAAAAACAAGCTAGCTCTCTCTGTAAAATTTAGATTATGACATACTTCCCCTCTTTTCAAGTTGTGCGAATTATCACCAATAGTGATATATTTTTGATAACTGAAAAACAAAATATTCTGATTTTAAATGTAATTGAGATTGAGTGCAATATGACTTTAAGTTAATAACGAACATCTGTGCAATATTATTGTATGTCTTGTGTCCGTCTGTCAATGTCCCCCTGCATGTTTGGTCATTATTATTGACCAATATGACCTGGGATACATGTATATTTCTTTTTCACTTACGAATAGAGAATGATTTTACTACTACGAATGCTCGATCTTTAAGTGTTCTATTGCCGCCACATTTTCAACAGAACATCTCCAGTATCATTTACAGTTTGTTGTTCCATCTTAGCATGAGCCATGACATATAGTAGACAGCTCGGTGGGGTTGGGTGGCTTAACTTTAGGGCGTTTATCCCAGAAGCCAGAGGTTCTTGGTTCAAATCCTGCCATACATGCTACCGATATTGTGCTCCTGGGAAAGACGGTGGAGGTAAAAAGCAGTGGAAGGAGAGAGTTGGGCTCCGCGCCCCAATACCGCGCCCTAGATACAGTGGATAACAGCCTACTCAGTGAACACTGAAATGCGGTAAAGTTGATGATGATGACCCTACTATGGGACTACACCTATACCTTTAGTAGATGATAACCAGTAGACTTCATTATAGCCATTAAGGCTTATCAGCATGGCTCCGGCGAGCTCTGGTTTAAACTGACGTGTTTTTGCGCCAGGTAAGTGAACAGGGGAAGGGCTCCCAACCTCTCCCTGTAAAGATATCATATACCATTAAACTGAAACAGCAAGAAAACGCGGTGCCCTATGTGCCACTAGGCACCACAATAACATCAACCAAGCGAACCAACGCCCCGCCATTCTGGCAGGTTGACCCCAAGGTCACCACCAGGTGTGTCGACACCGAACAAAGGTGGGGCCGCTGACGACGCGACAGGTTTTTGTTTACCGTTGGCGCAGCAAAGGACGAAATAAGTTCGCCTCATAGAGGGGTGTTGTTCTGTGTAGCAGTCGGGACAGAAACAACGTTTGGTACGGGTGACGTTAAAGAGTGGTGGATACATTAGCTTACAATGGAGTGTTTACATTAATCTATTTTACCAGTGTACGATAAGTGTGCTCGTTTAAACGTCGTTACAAACGTGCACCCCTTTCAGTTTAATGAGACCGTCCTCACCTTACTTCCTTGTCAGCGGTTTTGCCACGAATCAAGCCACAGAAGGACTTCTATATGATTATATGAACGATTATGGAGAAATAGGACACTAAGAGAAAAGGTAGGACAGAGTGGTAGATTTCAAGACTTCTGGTCCATCTTAGTTTAACAGTCTAGTGTATACTACACGTGTCAAATAATGCGGAAGTGAGCACAATCCTGAAGCGAGCGTTGGGAAATCGTTCTAGATCTGTCTGATGGTTTGAAGACGTCTATATCGACATAACAACATGTTCTCTAGCCTTGCTAGTCATCTTGAGTTCTGCTTCTAAAGGCGTCTCTACCCCCGTTCATAGCCAAGCTAAGTAACGCGTCTGTGTTAACGTTAAGTAATAAGTTCAGACTTCTGAAGGTTTTTGAAATAACTAATCTCTGCAGCTGTACTTAAAAGGATTGAAGTTATTGCTACAGTCTGGTATGTAGTTAATATAAATCATACAAGTACAAATATTGTTAAGAAGTAAAGTCAACAATACTCACCAATGAATAGAAACATGGGAACATTCCTCATGACGAACCGCAATCGTTTGCACCCCCCCAACCCCAAACAACCCACCCCCGGCTCTACATAAGACTACTTTTTGGGGTGTAGGCAGGAAAACGGTCCTGTTTAACCGGATTTAGTTTAGCCAGCAGAGTAGTTTTATTCCACCGCGAAAACTCCTCTCCCGGCTAAAGTCCTTCCCCAGCTTATGTTACTGTCTTAACCCACCGCAAGATCTGCTTGGAGATTACGATATTCTTAGCACGCATGACGTGTACTACATCATGACTCCATTCTAACGGCAGATATCACCTACATAACGTACCGATTGCCTCCCCAGTATAACACCGCAGTCTGGGATGTCTTCTGTCCAGCCCAACATACCGGAACTCTGATCGGACGTCATAACTTATCTGACGTCATTTGTTAATCACTATGGAAACAGGTGAGTCACATTCTTCATATTCATTTCAAAGTTACTGTTAGGTGCAGATAGACTAATGTGGCTTCATAAGATATGTTACTTCATCCTAAAGGTCCAGTCCTTCTTAGTTCAGTAATCGTAATTATTTTGACTCATGATAAGCCACTGTGTTGTACAATACTTTCACTTTCACTCCAAACCTCACTTTAATTCTAGTTAACAAAGCGCTTTGAGATTTGTTACTTTTGCATATCCCAAATTCTAAATGATGGTAATCAACACCCTAATCTTTGAAATGACCAAAAAGATTCAGACTTTTGAAACACAAACAAATAATACAAACAAATATATTGATATTGTGACGCTGTTGTTCCTTACCAGGTCCGCGTGTTGTTGTCCTCTACGCAGCAGAGGATGGGGAGTTCGTCAAGAGGCTGGTGGAGAAGCTGGTGGGTCTTTACGAGCCTTCCTACAGCCTACCCCAGACAGACATCTCCTGTCAGCAGGTCACAGGTACTTCTGGTGACGTCAGCCGCGCACAGCTCACGTCCACACTGACCCTCGGTCGAGTGAATCTTGTCGTGCCCGTGATCAGCAGACACCTGCTTGCTGACCAGTCCTCGCTCACGGTCGGACTGGAAACTGCCGTGAGGAACAACAAGCCTCGATACGTCATTTGGCTGGACCAGAACAAGGATGACTTCCGTGAGTTCGGCACGTTAGTCAGCCGGCAGTACCCAACCCTGGAGGCGCCGGCCAGGCGGGTCCAGCGGGACAGTCCTAGGGTTGAGGAGACGATGCCCGGCTGTGGTGTCAGGGGGGTGGAAGGCATCGCCTGGGATGTGCGTGACACGCTCTGTAGACAGACAGGTGAGGGTGGACATATCATGGCTGGTACATAATGTAATCGTCAGACTGTAGAAACAACCGTACAATGTCGTCAAGTCTGTCGTATATTCTAATAATTTTCATCTGATATCACTATGCGTGGAATAAACCTGCTCGGTAGGTTCTTCTTTGCTTGTATATTTGGACGGCTTCTTAACCGAAATGTAGTTTCCAGATAACCTCTTTGCACTAACAACAAAAGGTTCTAGTTTTGCTACGGTTGTTCCGTTTACAGAAATTTAGTATTGTCGTGAGTACATTTCTTTGCCGTAGTGAGTTATCTACTAGTAGACACTTCATTAACTAATATGATGTCCCTACAAAGTCCGAACCAGGTAAGACTGACGTGTGATGTTTGTCTTCCCATCTTCACAGGTGAACTGAGGCCACCGTGCTGGTGGGCCTTGTTCAGTACTCGTGAGTTCCTGGCTGACAACATGAACCTCTCAGCTGTTCTCACACGACTGGAACAGGAGAACCAGCTGAGTCCGGCTGGGGTCCGGGATATCCAGGTAAGGTACATGGTGGAAGCGGCAATTGTCTGGATAACAGCAGCACTGCTACATGTACTTTACATTCACACAGTTTTATAGGCTTTAGATACGTCTGCCTTGATCTGTATTTAACAAAATACACTTTAAATGCATTTAAGTTCGCGGGGATTTAATTTCGCGGTAGCGGGAAAAGGGACTTTTCGCGGTGGATTTAAGTTCGAGGTAACACCATAAACTGCAATCTAATACCATAATAGAAAAATGTTCGCGGTGGTTTTAATTTTGCGGTAAAGTGGTCACCGCGAAAACCGCGAACATTAATCCACCGCGAACATTTCTGCATTTACAGTAATAGTTACAACAATATAATGGTTACACACTTCTTACGAAACTCTATATGTGTTACACAACACCACAGACTTGACGATATGTTTTTACAATAAAATTGCGATAAGTTTTTTAAACAAAACGGCGTGAACTAAAAAAAGTCAATATGAGGTTTCATTATACCTCCAGAGTTATGTGCTGTTGTTCGTCGGTAGACCTAATAGCCATTTGCATTAATAAGTCTCAAGTATATGGCTTGAAATTAAAGATATCGTCATTGAATGATGAGTGACAGTCAGTAATCACACCCCTTCAAAGTGTTACTGTGAAAGTGAAAGTGTTTCAACTTCTTGCAATAAGAAACGACGTCAAAAATTGCAAAAATATTGACTGTACTTTTCATCAGAGCTGCCAGGTGTCGCTTATTGTAGATATGAAAACTGCGCTCCAACACAAGTTAGAGCCAATTACTTCTATACTTTTAAACACTTGGTACATGTGCTAAGATTGGAATAGACAGATATTTACCATATTTTAGGCTGCCAACATACGCAGTATACCAGTATCCTGGAAAAACGTGCTACAGATTAAGTGCAACAAAATGAGCGGTACATGTAGGTGTGATCTTGTATAAAACTGCGCCCTGTGCTTGTTGATTAGTAATGATGACATTGACTATATACTTGAGGATGACTAGAAATAGTATAATTGTGTACCTGTATGTTAACATATATGTATGCGCCTACCTGGTTCTTGCTCTTTATTCATTGATTGAAACCTAACAAGCACAAATAAGGATAAAGTTATACAGCGGTTATTGCTGTGAAGTCGCATCAACCCTGCCGATGTTCCCTCCCCCAGGCGGAGCGGACACCAGTAAGCAGGGGGGAGCGGTTGGTAAACATGCTGCAGTATAACAGGAGGCGGCAGGAGCCGTACGACTGGTTAGTGCGGGTCCTGCGGGAGGAAGGACAGGACTTCCTGGTGGAGGAGATGGAGGAACGGGAGCGGGTCTGGGAGCGGGTCTGGGAGCGGGACGTCGGCATCGGGGAACAGCAGGCGGCACAACCTGGTCAGCAAACGGCACAGAGGGAACATTTCGAACAAGAAAGTCAAGGTAGACGTAGCTATGACTATTTCGTTGCCAAAACATCAATACTTCCCATATTTCAAATTTTGAAATTTTCTGGCTCCATATATTTATATTTCAGCCATACCATAGGTATGGTGAAATATATTGTATTCGTAATGTTTCTTTCTTTCTTTCTTTCTTTCTTTCTCCTGTCAAATCTTCAGAACACGGTATCTCCCTTGTTCGTCAACCGAATGACTTGAAATTTGGCACAAGGGTAGAGTGGGCCAATACCCTCGGACAATTTTTTCATTTTTTCCATATCTGTCTCTTAAATGATTTTATTAGGGTTTTTTGGTCATCTTAAGACCAAAACTGTATATTTGGGCCCCCTGTACCCTGGTATTATAACCGAATGAGCTGAAATTTGGTACAGATGTGCCTTGATAAGTCCCCCATATAGATTCAATATCAGTTTTGGTGTACAGTATAACGAAATACTTATTTTTGCGATTTTTTGGTCATTCTTTTTTACCAAAAAGGGACACTTTTGGCTCCTGTACCTTGGTTTTAGAACCGGATGACCTGAAATTTAGTATAGGAGTGCCCTAGACATATGCGCACATGGATTCAATAACACTTGAGGCATACGGTACAATAAAATGCTCAATTTTGCGATTATTTGGCCATTTTATGACCAAAAAGTACACTTTTGGCTCTTGTGCTCTGGTTTTAAAACCAAATGACCTAAATTTTGGTAAAAGGGTGCACTAGATATTTATTCAAATGACACATGTATAATTTTTGTCATAGACTACGTCAAAATGATATATTTGGGGATTTTTTTGTCATTTTCCAATAGCCAGAGGGGTCAATGACCTTAAGGTCGTTGACCCCCAGCTGCAGATTGCACCTACTGGCATATATGTCTATTTAATCTAATTAGATAGGTAACCAATCACTTAGCCTGAATCTATATCCTAAAGAGGGGGGGTGGCAGCCAATCAACGAGCCCGGTGTTATCTGGAAGAGTCCATTCTTACACGGAGGGGTTCATTTTTTTTTAAATTCATCATTGGACTGGTGAAGTCTTTTAGTGGATGCATTTTTGGACAGGTCTATTTTGCAATTTTACAGAATGTGTGCTGGAAGAGTCTATTCTCGCACGGAGGGGGGATTTTTCAAAATTCATATTTTGGACTTTGGTGACTTCTAGTTTGTCAAAGTCTTTCAGTAGGGTTATTTTTGGACTGGTCTAATTTGCAATTTTACATGGGTGTTCTGGAAGAGTCCATTCTTGCATAGAGGGGGCATTTTTAAAAAATCCATTTTTTGGACTTCAGTGATTATGTCAAAGTCCTATTTTAGCGGATATATTTTTGGACTGCTCTACTTTACACGGAAGGGGGATTTTTTCAAATTCAGTTTTGAACGGGTGATGATTCAAAATTCAATTTTAGTGGAAGTGTTTTTAGACTGGTCTATTATACCTTTTTATGCACTGGGACCTTTTTTGCTAAATTCAATTTTGGATTTGGTTTCTTATTCAAAAGGCCAAGGTTTCAGTGGGAGTATTTCTGGACTGGTCTATTGTGCAAATTCACATAGGGTGCACTGGAGTCCATTCTTGAACTTGTAAGACTCATTTTTTGGGTTAAACCGTCATTAGTAAAAGTGATTTTTCAAATGAGTGATTTTGAAATAGCCTATTGTTGCATGGGGAGGGAGATGGCTGAAATATGCTTTATTTGCTCTCAAGCAAATGTCGGCCTTTCTAGTTTGTCATAGTTTTCGGTCGTGGCTTCTCTAAAATCCGTATTTATATCCATCCTATATATATACTCACAAGTCACCAGAGAATCGCACACTTGGCTGTTTTACAAGGAAACTTTAACGGCTGGGATAATTTACGTTGGGTAGTCCTCTTTGATATTTGATTGATAAATTTGCTTTCAGCATGTTATCTCCGCGTACATTTCTTTGTCACTTGTTACACATTACCAATACTTCTCTTCTACTTTCATACAGGGCGTATCATCTTAAATATGTTTTAAAAAGGTTATTTTACACTGTCCAAACGTCACAGCCAATAGCGTGATCTCTACAGTAACATAGTTTATATAACCTTTTCCGCATTAGTCATCCTGAAGAAACATCTAAGTCATCCCGGTGCGCATGTGGATGACGTCACAACACCTTCCGAAGTCAAGTGTGTGATTCTGGGACAGACGGAGGCAGGGAAGACCAGTCTGCTCAACTGTATGATAAGGGGTCAAGGTCACGTAGAGAGTGAAACTGACAGAACCATCGGTGTTGACATCATCACTTACGATGACAACAAGAATAACGTCAAGTACAAGATGTACGACTTCGGAGGTCACCAGATCTACCACTACACGCACCGGTTCTTCCTGACACGTCAGGCCCTGCACATCCTCAATGTAGACCTGCCAGGATACAAGTCAGAAGAGTTCCAGGAACGAGTGGGAACGTGGCTAACATCCGTGACTTCTCACGTGTTCAACCCGGCTATCCTTGTTGTAGGAACCAAAGTCGACCTGTTCCCGCCAGACAAGGCCGAGGAGATGATAGCAGCAGCTTGTTCCTCCATCCAGAGAGACATCCAGGTCGCTGAGAGTAAAATACAAACCAAGCTAAATGAAGAGATTCAACTCTGTCAGAAGGCGGTGGATGCAGCGAACGGCAAATCAGACCTGGCCGGACCTTTCTACGGTCTCACAAGAGACGACATCTTGGCCAAGAAAGAGTCACTGGAGAAGTTACTTGACGGACGACCCAACGGTCTGTCAAACGTACAGGTTATCCCGGTCAGCAGCAAGACGTTCCAGGGTATCGAAGCTCTGTGCGACAAGATGGCAGAAATGGTGAAGGACGAGCGATTGTTCCCTGCTGCCCGCCAAAAGCTGCCGACTTCCTGGACGAAACTGTCAGAAAACATCAAGACTTCAGGACGGCCGTACCTTCATGTCAGGGGTTGTCAGGACGTCGGAGCAGCTGCAGGGATGAAGGAGTCAGACGTCCTGAACGCGCTCATCTATCTGCACGTGACCGGACAGATCCTGTTCTACAACCACATCAGGGGGATGGAAGATCTGGTCTTCCCGGACCCAACCATCATCCTCACACTCTTCAAGCAGATCTTCAGACATGACCTACCGGCATATCTGGACAGCAAAGCTGAGTCTCTCTCTGAACATACCAGAGTGCAGTTTGCTAAAGACAGGGCGTCTTTCCTGAAGACGGGAAGGGCAAGCGACAGTTTCATGAAGAACCTGCTTGGAGACAACATTGCCACCTTCAACAGTCTCCTTCCCCTGATGAAGCACTTCGGCCTGTGTTACTCAGGGTCGGTGATCTTTCCAACAGAGCTTCCTGCCGCCCAGCCTGACGAGGTGGCGCGCTGCTGGTCAGAGCTTGTGCCATCAGGCGGAGAGGAGATCTCTCTTATTATAGAGTACAGCCAAGAGCCTCCTCTGGGTCTAACGGAAACGATGGTCTCCCGTATTCTGTCTATGGAGCAGACTACACGCCGTCTCCTCACCAAGGACACAGTTGTCGTTCATGTTGGAGAGAACTCAGAAGACGTGATGTACCGCCATTTCTCTACAAGAGAAGAAATCCGGATCCGGGGAGAGCCGGAGAAGGCGTGGCGCCAGGCTCAGACGGTAGCGAAGGTGATGGAGGCCTGTTGGGACGAGTTTCCTGCCTTGTACTTCAGTAACAGTGTTGGAAGCGGAGTAACAACAAAGTCACTCACTATAGAGGCTGTGAGGCGTCACGCGCCGGGTGACTTGTTGAGAATGTCTGAAGGAAACTGGGAACGGCCACTCGATATTCCTGACGTCAGAACGTCGGAGAACGTCTTTGGCAAGTACTTCATCGGTAAGAAATAAAGTTTTAAATTGTAGATACAAGTAAGCAAAGCTTTCACTTTCACTTTATTTGTAAAAGCAGAGTATAGATTGATCGGAAAAAATAACATATTTGACATAAATTATTCCTTACTTTAAACAGCAACTTTCCATTTTGATGTTTCATTAATATCAGCTTTACAAATACCCTTGTTCACCTCCAATGATTGAAACATGGAAATTATCTCGTTGCATTTTATGGCTCTTTAATCAACTTGGTTATAACACTAATTGGGGAACAATGTACATGTTAACCAGTTAACATTTCTTTAGAAATGTACCTTTGTTAATGCTTCACTTGTAAAACAGAAATATACACACCTAGCAAAGGAAGACTTTTTAAAAATCCAGTGTCATCAGCTAACCACGATGTAAGTTCGTCTTCACATCTTTTAAGAAGATGGGAAAAGCATGCAATAATATGGTAGGACATAGAATAGTTAACGAGTACCTAGCATTCTCTTTGTATGGAACGTACTGTATTTAGTCCTAACGGGGCATGGATATGCAATAAACTTCATTGCCATTTAGTATATTCATAAAAGTTATTCTTTTTCTGTCCAGACAACCGGTTGTACCAGATCAGCAGGGCTGTTGGTGAGGAGTGGCAGCTGTGGACCCGGCTGGGACAGGAGCTGGGACTGAACAGGGCCGTGCTGGACAACATTAGATTTTATAATGAAACCCAGAAGGCGTTCCAGATGCTGAAGGCGTGGCGCACCAAGACCCCCCACGGACCGCTCCACTACCTGCCGCAGCTGGAGAAAACACTGCAGAACATGGGCAAACCGGACCTGGCTGCAGATGTACAGGGGATGTATAAGGTGAATTATCATAAACTTTATGAATTAAGTATAACTTCTGTTCCCTATCACTGTAACAGGAATAGGGTTAAGGTGCCATTGACCGTATTTCCATAACCGATTGGGCGATAGCAATTTATCTGAATGATGTTGTTAGAAATGATGATGAAAAAATTTTCCAAAAGCAAACGTCACGGACAGGAGTGACGTCATTGATAGCCATTCCCTTCGGTGGAGCTCGAATGAAATGTTGTTTGCTCTTGAAATGTCTTAAGTTTGTGTAACGTATATTTAGGATATCACACCTCTTATTTCATTAATAAGGTTATTAGTACTGTACATAGATATTCATATATATTCAAGTATGATCCTCTTGGACTTACTACTGATCACATACTTGTTCATGTATATGATCAGCTTCACCTATATCCCATATATACAGGACTACCGCGAAGCCTTGCGGTCACAAGAAATCAGTCCTGAGATGACCGGAGACACCGAATGGTGAGTAGGCATTGTATTGTCTTGGTGTTGTTTTTTTCAAATGTAAGTCCAGGACTGCCTGAAAAGCAGGCCAAGCTTCGACCTGAGTGTACTCTCCTGGTAAAACAAATGAAGTGAAAGTGAAAACATTTCAATATGACTGTACAAGACCCTGCAGCAATGAAGTCAGTGGTAATCTATTTACACTGCTTTTTACAGAACTAATTACAGAACCCATTGGTGATATTCAAGTAAACGTAGATACATGTAATCGTAAGCGTCTGCAGGCTTGGCGCTCAATGCAATAGAGAGAGACCTAGACAGTTAGTGTTGCATCTGTATGAGTGAGAAAGCATCGTTGCCATCTGTCATACACTACTGGAGAGTTCGAGCATATAAACGTCTGTGTGTATCTCCTTGGGACCCTCCGCCCTCTAGATGAAGGGAAGTGCCTGTGCAGGCCTGTATGTTTGAACACTTGGCTACAATACCTGTGTTTATTTCTTCAGGTCCCTCCGCCTGCCAGGTGAAGGGAAGTACCTGTGCAGACGGACCGACCTGGGCGTTGTGACGCCCTAGCCGCTGTGTCACACCTGTATGTTTGAACACCTGGCTACAATACCTGTGTTTATCTCCTCAGGTCCCTCCGCCTGCCAGGTGAAGGGAAGTACCTGTGCAGACGGACCGACCTGGGCGTGGTGACGCCCTACCCGCTGTGTAACACCTGTATGTTTGAACACCTGGCTACAATACCTGTGTTTATCTCCTCAGGTCCCTCCGCCTGCCAGGTGAAGGGAAGTACCTGTGCAGACGGACCGACCTGGGCGTGGTGACGCCCTACCCGCTGTGTAACACCTGTATGTTTGAACACCTGGCTACAATACCTGTGTTTATCTCCTCAGGTCCCTCCGCCTGCCAGGTGAAGGGAAGTACCTGTGCAGACGGACCGACCTGGGCGTGGTGACGCCCTACCCGCTGCACGTGACCTACAGGAGTGCGAACTGGTCCGACAACTGGCAGCAGGTGGGGGAATGGATGCCGGTGGGTCCGCTCTTCTCCATCCAGTGTGAGGGCGTGGAGGGGCCGATGGAAATCCTACTGCCGCACGTGCTGTGCCTGGCTGATGCAACAGGTAAGGGAAAATGGAAGCTAAAAATCCAATTCCTCAATTTGTTTCTTTCATAAAACGTCGCTTGTATCAAAACCGCCATCACGATTTCTTACATTTTTCTCCAGAACTCACCACAGAAGACCTCCAAGTCGTGCACGTGGTGGGAGATTCCCCCGAGCTGCTACCGGTTACAGAACTCACCCCCTCGCACGCGGTGACCAGGTTCAAGAAAGGCAGCCTTTTCGGGGTGGTGGGAAGGACAGAGAAAGTCCTGGGCATCTCCAGGAACGGACTGTTGACGGCATTTGCTTGCCAGGACGACTCCGACATTTCTATGTTGAAAGTTTACATCGTCTCCAATACAAGGATCATGAAAGAGGTAGGGGCTAACATAGATTATACACTTGTATGTATCACATCCTTGCTATTTGGCATTCAGTCAATAATTTCAAAGCAACTGTACATTTTTTCTCACTTCATAACAGTTCCTTACTTTATATAAACAACAACTGTGCCACTCATATAGACCCTTGCGGAGGACGAAGAGAAGCTGAATTTCTCACTGTGCGACTACAAGACCTGCCAGCTGTATCCAGGTGATACCTACTATCTTGAAGGGAGCGTTACAAACGGCAGAGACACGTTTGTATCCTCATCGCCGGAGGTTTGTTTTCTGTTTTAGCGACCTAACACTTGTTGTCTTAACTGCTGTATCCATAACAATGGTCCTTGACTATATATCTGCTACACAGCGTGAATACATCCAAGGAAGTAATTAAACAGGTAAATTAAAAAAAAAATTCTGCAAATGCATTGAAGTTCGAGTGATTTCGCGGTAGTGGGAAAATGGAGTGTTGAAAACGGTTGTAGTAGCGTCATCCCGCAGACTAAAATGCATTTACAGCACGTAACTATACTGCAACTGTACTATACTGTTGTCACTTACTGTCATGGAAAGCCCTGCGCCTCTACGAAGCGTTAGTCTGAAACTACTTACTGGTTACTCGGCAATGATGCTGGAATGGACTGAACAGTCCAATTTGTACTTTAGCAGTGCTGGCGTAATTAACCGTCATTGAGTCAACCGCATCTACCCTCTGAATACGTAATACAAAACTACTTTTCTGCCATTGTGTTATATAGTAGCTCATATCGAGAAATTAATGAACTAAAAAAAAGTGTTGTAAGTATTCTTGTGTCCTCGCCGTGACGAGCACCCCAATTTCATTCTTATGATACTGTGACAATGTTTAATACGTGCAAGGGATGCCGTAGGCGGCGTGAGCAGAAGACTGCCCGCGATGGTTTTAAGTTCGCGGTGAAGCGATCACCTCGGAACATAAAACATAAAACCACCGCGAAAGTTTGTGTATTAATATTATTCATTTTGAAAAGGGGTCGTCTTGAAATTTGTTTCAGTGTCTCATGTTCGAAGACACGTTCGACACTAACAAATTCTACGAACCGTTCCGGGTGGAAGTTAGTGCCGACATCTGGAACAGCAGCACCACCTCGCGACTAAACCTAGAACTGCTGGAGAAGAGCAAGGATGGTTCAAAGGAATTCATCTCAGGACTGACGCTGGGTAAGTTCGTACGTATCACAAAATGTTGACATCAAACAAAATAAGATCTTTCTTAAATCTCACCATTTAATGAGTTGAGATCTTATCTCTTTTAAACTGCTGAAAATTTGGCAATGAAATTTTTTCGAGGTCAAGTACCTAAAACATAGAAGAAGTTTTCCATGCACCAATTAAGGCGCCTACACAAATTAGTTCCGCATTTCTTTGTCCTCGAAAAACGTCTCCAACAATTAGGTAATGACAGCAGAGAACAGAAAGCGATAAGAAGTGATAAACACTTAGCAGTTATCAAAGCTCAATGAATCGTTGCACAAAATGCCCTTCTCCTTATAAAGGTCGCCACAAGCAAAGCTTCACGGCTGAAGGGTCTGACAGTGGCCATTCGACACCCACTCAGCAGGGAGAGTCTATGGGGAGACAGCCGGATTCAACAAGGATTTCAGGTGATCCCCTTTGTTTGTATTAAGACCAGGCGAACGGCTGTTTCCACAATTTGCATTTCTCTCAAAGTCCAAGCAGAGGTCTAATGGGCAGATTGTTACATTATTTCGTCGACCGTCAGAAAGCGACCAGTAGAGCAAAAACAAACAAAACCACCTTCCTTCCAGCCTCAGCTTTGAGAGTCGAAAGTAAATGTGGGTGCTCACCAGTAGTCCTCGGAACGAACTAATGCAACTGTAGCAATCAGAGATATGACATTTTATATTTGTACATTTGATAAAAAGTTTTCCTCGAGCGATAAGCTTTTAAACGCAAAAAGTTACAAACTGAGGCAAAACGATAAATCAGTTGATTTAACTGAAGGGACCACCTACAAGATTTTTTTTAGATAAATGAATAAAATGTTAAAAGATAATCATCAAACCAGCAGGCAGACGTACATCGAGGGGTGATCATGAGATAGATGCTGCAGGTCCATCTGATGATCCAGACAGCGGCCGTGCCGCAGAGCCTGCCGCTCACTCCAGCAGGAAGAGGAAGTCCAGCCGGACGCCGGAGAAAGGTGAGAACATCGATAACCAAAGCGATTCACCTAAGTTAGAGAGCTTTGATGTTTGCCTGAAGGTAAAGATAGTACCCTTATAGCCTGTAGCTAGTTCCTCCTTGTAGTTACATTTAAGGCATACGCGTGTGGCTTCATGACTATAACCTAGTGCGAACGAAACACAAATATGTATAGTAAAACAGTGTATGTAAATGCTCGTTTTCTTTTGTCTTTGACAGGCAAGAAGTCAAAAGGTGGAGACCTAAGAGGCACAGACGTGCCATCTAAGAAAAGGAAAGAGGAAAGTTCAACTGGTGAGAGTTTGGAAGGAATTTCTCGGAAATCACTGAAGATTTCCCTTCCCTCCACAATTTATGGACAAAATATTTGACAATCAGGAGCGACCGTTCGGAAAAATATAATACACATAAAGCGACGTTACGGTAGTAATTGCAGCACTCAAACTTTGACTTATATTGCAATGTATACTCGGAATGTATGGTTATACACAAAATTATGATATACTATTTGACGTATACCTTTCCATTTTCTTGGAGTCTTTTTATAGACACAGTTCTATGAAATTCCGCTGTGTCATGGTTTCTAGTTTTGTCTGCAATAGAGAAAACTGAAGAAATTGAGATGGCAAGAACTGTGTTTTCATTTTAAGTTCATCTGCGATTTCTATTCCAGCCAGAGTTTCAGTCCTGTTAATTAGTCAAGAATACTGCACGTCGAAGGGCGGAATCTCCACCATCAACCTGAGTGTCGCGCGTATGATCGCCGCTGCAGGTGCCGAGGTCTACGCTACCGTGTTGGAGGCAAGTGAACAAGACGAGAGGGATGCAGAACGAGACGGAGTGAAACTCCTCAAGCCGCGTCTTGATCCCGACAGCAGCGCGAAGCCGTCCTTAGAGTGGCTGACTGTGTACCACAAACATCACTTTCCACACATCCCATCAGATGTCTGCTGCATTGTGGGCCATGTTGACGTCACAAGCAGAGCAGCCAGGAAGATCAAAGAGGAGCGATTTCCACACGCCAAGCTCGCCATGTTTGGTCACGTGGCGCCAGAGGAGACAGAGCACTACAAGAGTGACGAGAAGGCCCTGGGTGTGGGGAAGAAGGAAGCCAGCATCCAGGACGACATTGGCAAGGCTGATGTCGTCTTCTCGGTTGGACCGCGCATTCACCGCCATTACGACAGGTTCCTCCGTCAGCGTCACGTGACTCACCACATCTTCCTACCTGAACCTTTAAAGATCTTCCGCGATGCAAACGTGATCTTTGGTGAAAGCGACGACGTTAAGAAGCCAGAGAGAGTAGTTCTGTCCATCGGCAGGGTGCGGAATGTGGAGAGGCTGAAAGGTCACGACCTGGCCGCAGGATCCATAGACAAGGCGGCACAGCGGCTTGACAATCAGTACACACTGAGGCTGAGAGTCCGCGGCATCGATGAGAACGACTTCAAGGATAGCAAGAGAATCCTGGAGGAGAAACTGAGATCCGGCCGGGTCAAACCCACCCTGCTTCCGTACGGCACTCAAGAGGAGATCCGCCGAGACATGGAGGTCTGTCACCTGGTCCTGATGCCGTCCCGGGCCGAACCGTTCGGACTGGTCGGCCTGGAGGCCATCGCGGCAGGAGTTCCCGTCCTCATCTCAGAGCACTCGGGCCTTGCAGAGCTGATAGAGGAGCTATCAGACAGGCTGGGACAGCCCAAGTTCCGCCACTGCATCGTCAAGATGACGGGAGACACCGCGACCGACTCTGATGTAGAGAAGTGGGCAGAAAGAATCGAGGACGTCCTCAAGAACGCCAGGTCAGAGTTCGCGGAAGCCCGCGCCTTCAGGGAGAAACTGCTGGCCTCCAAGTACTGGGAAGAATCTCACCAGACGTTTCTACATGCCTGTGGCATCACTGGTAAGAAACCTTGGTCATGTCTTGATATACCTTGACAGATAAATAGTTTGTGAATCTATGGACAAACTCGTCAATGTTTCCATCATGCTTATACTGTTTTATGTTATTTCATAACAATATTGTTCTTGGCTCATCGTTTGAACTCGTGTACTTCACAGCCACCCCCAGTGCCCAAGCGGAGGGTGAAGATGCTGAAGCCGATGACCCCAACTGAGGATCTGACGACAGTAGATCGTCTATGTCATTGAGTGTAAATAAAGTGGTTTGACAGTGAGAAATAATTAAAACGTCTAATGATGCTGACGATAATCTACCTTAAAAATTTTAGACAATGCCTCGCGTCAAAATTTAGACATTAGGTGACTCATTAAATGTTTGTGCATAAGAGATAAGATTTATCAGTAATTAGACAATATTATCTTTCCCTTAAATGGATGGAAGTAAGATTATGGAAAGAAGCTGATATTAGTCCAGAATGGCCTTTTTTGAAAATTGATATGTGGTTATCAAGATGCTTCAACACCCTTTAATTCTATAACAGGAATGAACTGAGTAATTGATGGTGTATTACGATATGTTTGATGTTATTTCGTATCTGTAAGCATTGTAATCTTTTGTCGTTAAGTTCTTTTGCGTAGGTTGTCATAGTCTGGAAAAGACTGACTGACAGAGAGAGATTGTGATATATCAATAATACAATGGCCTTGTTTGAAAATTGATATGTGCTTATCAAGATGTTTTTTCATTTTCACTTTGACATTCCATAACAGGAATGAACTGAGTAATTGATGGTATATTATGATATATATCAATAAAACAGTCACATGTAGGGACCAAACCCCACAATTTTTTCTCATGTCAATCGATCTGGCGTCTATATTGAGTCATTGAAACACATCTGAACACCAGGTGTACTTGATTTCTTTTCAATAGATCCCTGTACTTTCGTCAATGTCATAGGTTTAAAAAGCTTTACTTTATTGTCTTTTTTGTTTTCTCTATTATTAAGGGCTAACCTTGGGAGAGTGAAAAATAATTACGTGATAAAAAACACAGTTGCTCGTTTTCCCTTCATCATTTGTCTCAATAATAGAGGTTGATAGAATCTTTTGCATGAAATATTGTAAAAGCTAAAGTTATATACCAATTCTTGATCACGTCACCCCAACTGACAACACAAAAATTAAAGAAAGTTGAAATATTTGAATCTTCGTAAATAAATAATTTGCTGCTAATAGCGTTACGTTCTTACTTTGCATTTAAAAATAAGAAAAATGATTTAAAAAAACAGTCATTCTGGTTTTGCCAGTTGAAAGGGGTGTATAGTATAGAGGGTAACGTTATTGACATAGATATCCTAAATAGCCGCATTAGTCAGACAGACTGCACAGCCTGTTGTTGAAAACGTAATCTCTACATTTCCAACACCCAGTCGACAGCAGTTATAGCCGTTTGTATGCACCAGACGGAGGTTATGTCAGTGAATCACAGTATTGCACGTATAAAGGACAGCGAATCGGCGTTTTTACATCACCATGGTAACCGTGTTCTGTGGGGATCATGAATAAATCATGACAGAGAAATGCACTTTCTCAGACACTTATAATGAGTAGTGCCTGGTATCAGTTAATTGCACGTCTTATAAACGCACAGTTCGGTTAATTGCACGGAATCCCCAAATCTCGTGACGGTGCGGTCCAACTGGGTAACTTCGCATTATCACACACGCCGGATAATTGCACGGAATTCTTTGGCAAATTGGGTGTGCAATTAAGCGGCTTCCACTGTATTTAGGCATGACAATAGATTTTGCGCTACTATGAGTCCAGAAATTTGAAAGAAAACTCCGACCCTAGCCGACACTGGACAACTTGCTCGTTATGATCCCGATAGATGGAAAAACTAGTACTCGTCATAATTCTAACCGGCATGTGTTCCCAACGGCAAGTGACTTTACTCACCTAGTTTGAAGTCCGCGATTCCTACCTAATACGCCTCTTGGCTTGCTTGCTTTAAAATATAAAAAGATGTCCATCATCATCACCCACTGTGTTCTGCCTCTAAAGTATTGGCAGAGTCCTGTCCATACATAGACATTTACAGCAATCATTAGAGAACATAACACGGTATAACTCAGAGCTGGGCTGAAGATCTCGGACCGAAGTTTCTGGTAGGCATTTTACAGCATGTTGTTGTCACTTGACTTTTCAGCGTCTCCGACACCCAGTCAGCAATATGATTCATATAAATTATTGTCTTTCTGTGATATAACGTTACTCTACTCTCTCACTCTCACTCACTCTCACTCGTCCCGTAGCTCATGTGGCCGTAGGGGCAGTAATGCTGTTCACTACTCTACTCTATATTAAACTTGAGTTTAAATTAAAGATGGAACTCCTTTCTTACACATGTACCTTACAATATGCTGAACACCAGAGAAACGAACTAAAAGAAAGGGTGACACAATCACATTGAAGTTCAAAACATGACCAAAGCTTGAAATCAATCATCATCTAATTCTAGTTTATAATTACGGCCTTTGTAATATGCGCCGTCACGCGATGAGATTTGGATAATCAGGTACTGCGCCAGGGTTTGACCCTTCACCTTTGACATCAGCCATTTTGATATTTCTGCTGATGTGCCCTGTCAGGCTCGTGCTCTCCAGTTTAGTACTACAGTGTAGTATTTTGCCCGTTATTTCTCGTTCAGGATTAGTTAAAGGTAAGCTTGGTTTTGATCAACAACACGCAACTATATTAATTTGTCGTGAAGAAGCGCTTGTACTTCGTAGATTTTTGTGGATTTGTGTAACGTCTATTATCATAATACCGGTACGTTTACGACGATTTCTCTAGCCATAATGATTTGACAAATTGTCAACGCATCATTTTCTCCAGTTACATGTTGCTGTTATAGGTTGCCCTTGCCACTTCTTCTGTGTAACTTTTCTGCCACTCTTGTCCTGCTAAAAGCGTAATATTGTAATTGTAGCACGCCGCGGAATTACACGGCGAACGGGCGCGTGGTTGGGAGGGGGTACAAAATACCGGTAGGAAGAAACACGGCACAATTAACTGCCGCTGTGTAACGGCACTGAACTTTAATCCAACACATTCCAACAAATTCTAAACTGAACCATGAATAAACAAGCGGGCTTTAGCGCATTCTGGAAACTGTTTAGTGCATTGTTTACTATGTTTCCCCGGCCATTGCTACACACGCATTGGTCTGCCACTTTCTGTTGTGTCGCGAGAAAATAACATTTCAAAGACAGTGTAACTGATAGCAAGTCATTTGGGATTCTATTCCCAGTGGAACTTTAATCCAACACAATAATATAACAAGGCTGTTTATCTATGGATTTCATATTTACAACGACAAATTAGTATCAATCGGCAGGCACTTACTCAAGGTTAAATTGGCAAATCGGCATGTCAGTAAACTGCTGATAGCAGCGATCAAAACACGGCCCGAAAATACATCAACCAGCGGCAAATCCGTTCTGCTGTTCCACTACACAGTTATGACGTTCTATGAAACTTTTCATCCGTTGTTTGGTCAGCAAATGGTGGCAAAATACGTTGTTTGTGAATGGTTCCCCAAAAATATCCCCGCAAAACACAGTACAAACTCCCTACAGCACGTCCCCCATGTGGGGCTGTAATAGTATCGCCAGTGAGATCCGTCCTACTGGCCTTTGGATGTGATCACTTTCAAAAATAGGGGTGAAGGGGCGTGCTGAAATATGATTCAAAATGGCGCGTGTTCGGATTTCCACTGAATTTGCGTAACAAAGCCTGGCCCTGTACTTTAAAGAGGGATACTTCAAGGCATGTTGGTTGTGTTGGATGGACAGTTTATTGATATTTCACTATATTTACTGTCATGATGATTGTGTAATGTGAGGACGAAGAGTAGGGTTGCTTGAAATTACAATCGCTGCCCTCTTCCCACGGCTTGATTAACAGCATGAAAACATACCAGAAGATTGATTAACTTGTCACTGCAACATGCGATCTTTGTGAGCTCAAACTTACAAGGTTTTAAGTCGTATACCTTACTGGTCTTGTAAAGCACTCAAAAGAATTTGCAAACCGGAGCTAGTTTTTGACTGACAGATGGGTTCTGAAAAGTGTTGGATTAAAGTTGCGTTGGATTAAAGTTCAGTGCCGTTACATTTATACATCCTCTGATGTTCCTTCCTTTTCTGTCAGTAAATGCATAAAACATAAACCTGCATGAGCATACAAAATGTCATGAGAAAACGGACGTATACTGTCAAGAATTTTCATTTAACTTCTGTCCGTCACAACAGCTATTACGTAACACTTCACTGCTAGCGTAGATATAAAAATGGCGGGAAAATGGCTGCGTACGTTCAATTTTGCCCATTCAGTCGTAGATCCGGGCTATTATGCAACGGTTCTTCACACTTTTACATGAGTTGTAGGTCACCAACAGAAATTCAAGATTGTTGTTGAATCATGTTCGTCTTGTGCCGTGAGCATGTGTAATTATGATCTATATAAATTTGGCAATGAATGTGACAGTCTGTTCGTCCCACGACGAGCTGCCTACCCCGAAATTTAAAAAAAAGTATACTGAAAACTTTTGGCCTTGTTGTCTTCGAATGCATTGTTATCGATGCTTTGTAAATGGTGTATTGGACACCTAGATGTCTGAAGTGTGCACAGCTCAGAAATAACTATTGTTGCATGTGTAGATCTCTTTAAGTTCCAGTATTTTTAATCTACCGGTATAAGTCTTACTACCGGTATTATGCCAATGCATGTTAGATGTTCCCGATGATCCGAATGTGTCATCGTCTTTAGTGAATCTTTAGTGTATGTAATGTAACTGGGGGAAGGTTGATGACACAGGACTGGACGCTTGGATAGAGCAAGAGGTGAAGTGTGTCAGAGCATCAGGACTGAGGGGTTGAAGGGCAACATAACTATAGTTAAAGCATTCATAGCTGAGGCAACTAGGTTCTGAGTCTGAAAAACGTAGATAGAGTGTTAGGCAGAAAAACAATGCAAAATCATCCTTTTAAAGAGCCTTAGTTGCCTCAGCTGAAGGCATACATGTACAGGGTCGGAAGCAAGCAGGATAATTTTTAGAAGCTTGGGTTTTTCATATTCAGACCTTTTGTGGTACGTACCCAGTGGGAATTTCCTATCGATTTGTCTTAAATTTCGTACCCATCATAGCATTTTCTTACCGTACGTTTTCTACAACAGGATAGGTGTGACAGCAAGCGATGGGTCTCTAACAGAAGTTTTCAAGCAGCATTTAGCAGCCAGCTATTGATAGATGCCGCCAAAATAAAGTTGGGGAAGAATCTGATACTAGTAAGTCCAACCTCTCCCAGTGCAAGAAGGAACTTTAAAGATCGGAGGATGCAAAGATTAGATACAATTGATTAACGAGTTTGAATTCCAAACCGAGTAATCTCTCTACCTTTTGACTTTTTCAGGGCCATATTTAGGCCCACCGGACCTAGTAGTGACTGGAAAAGAATCACATCGTCCTTTCGGAGGGTGACCAGCGTGGCTACTGCACAAGTAAATAAAATGGCCAGCAAAGGGGACATGGACAGACACATGGCTAAACACACGGGTGGAATGCCTTACAGGTGTGGGGAGTGTGAATGCACCACAGATAGCCAGTCAAACCTGACCAAGGACAATAAGATGGTACATACCAGTGAGATGCCATACAAGTGTGATCAATGTCACTTCTACATGTGTGGGAAGTGTGAATACAAGACACATTGGCAGCCAAGCCTGACAAGACACATTAAGATGGTACATACCAGAGGGAAGCCGTACAAATGTGACCAGTGTGACTTCTGCACAGCTAAGAAAGGGGACCTGGACACACACATAGCTGAACACTCTGGTGAGAAACCCTACTTGTGTGAGAAGTGTGGGTACAGGACAGCCGACAAGATTCAGCTATCTCGTCATATGAGGATGCATCTCCATACAGAACAAAAGCACCAGTGTGACCAGTGTGCCTTCAGCACGCTTTTGAAATCGAGTTTGGACAACCACAAGTTAAAACATGTAAGTGAAAAGCCTTACATGTGTGGGGAGTGTGGGTACAGGACAGATCACTTCTATGTTCTGTCTACGCATATGAAGATACACACAACACAGCAGTCGTTTAAGTGTGGCCAGTGTGCCTATTGCACATCTAGAAAATCAGCTCTCATTCAACATATGGCTATGCACACTGATGAGAAACCCTACATGTGTGGTGAGTGTGGGTTCAGGACAAGATTAAAGTCCGCCCTGTCATTGCATATGAAGAAACATACAGAAGAGAAGTCCCACAAGTGTGACCAGTGTGACTACCGCACAGTTAGAAAAGGGAATTTGGACAAACACATGGCTAAACACACTGTGGAGAAACCGTACAAGTGTGACCAGTGTGACTTCAGCGCAGCAAAGCAAGGACAGTTGTAGAAACACATTGGTAAACACAAGCACACGGCTCAGATGATAAACCTTTCATGTGTGGTTTGTGTGGATTCAGGACTGGTGACAAGTCTAGTCTGTCAAGCCATTTAAAGAAGCACAGAGAAGCTTTGTGATAACAGCTTGGATAAGAAAGTACATCTGGAACTACACACAGCTTAAAAAGCAGACGTGAGTACCCACATGTCCAAACACTCTGGTGAGAGGCCCTAGATTTACATGTGTGGGCAGTGTGGGTTCAGGACAGATGTATTATTAGTACATGTAACGTTAGGTCTACCCTTTCCAGAGACAGGAAAATACCGTCTGGAGAACAGTATCAAGGCTGTCTGGATCAAGACCTAGCCAAGCATTTTCCAGTTGGATAGAAGCCGTACATGTGTGACCACTGTGGCTTGTGCGGAGTATGGAGAAATGTCTTGGTACACTTTGACAAGGCATGCCATTTTAGGTGGAAAGGATGTTTGCAAAATCGTGTATTAGAAAGTAAAGGAGAGAATTCAGGAATATGAGAGGTAGTTGTTACGTTTATAAAAGTTTAATAGACATCCAGGTAGACAGAAAGTACTAGTTCTTGTTTTGTTCCTATTGTGTCTATTGGCACGTGCAATGTACATGTGGGGCATGAAGTTTCCTCACTATTTCTGTAGTAAGATTTTAGAGGTACAGAGTGAGGATTTAATGTTTGTTGTAATCTTCAATCATAAGGCTTATACATACTGACAATGAGGGGGGGGAGGGGGTACCATTCTATGTACACCATGCCAAGGTGTGAATAAATATAAAGTCTGGAAGTATAAATGTTGTAGAGCCAATATCATTATTAATACTGGCTACTATTAAGATACAAGTACTGTAGAACAGAGTGTCTTGGGAGAATACCTTCAATAATGAGGCCAAATTGTTACGTAATTGACATTTAAGCTGGCCTTTACCGCCATTGCGTTGTGCGCCACACGCGATGACATTTGGGTAATCAGGTAACATTAGAGTGGAACTATGACCTTTGACATAGCCTCAAATTTCCATCCGCCATCTTAAGATTCCTGCCGATGTGTCTGGCCACTTTTTGCCGTATTTCTGTAATTTTTTTCCAGTCCAGGATCAGTTAAAGGTGAGCATTACATACCCAAGACGTCAATATTGAATAATTGCGTTTGCATCTAGTATAACAGGCGCCGGAACGTACGTAAATCTGTCAACCGTTACGCAACCGTATGTCTGTTGCCGTGTGGGGAGGGGGGCAAGAATTTTCAGACTTCATTTCACACAAAATTCAAACCCCAAAACGCATCAATCTTTAATACTGTTCATTTACTATGCCAGGAGTAGGCAAAGCTTCTGCTAAGCACGTAAGCAAATGAGGCTTGATAACTGTTTAGTAGGACGACTATAGGCCAGTTCCTCGGCCGTATAGCAAGAAAATGTGTTGGCCCTGGAGCCGAGGGGCTACTATTGAAGGCCCTGCGAACTGTCTGGCATCCAGGCTACTTGCGAATGGGGAACGTTTATATCTGAAGCAATCTATACAGGGTTAATTCTGTGACAGTCGTTGTAACTTGTATAGATGTTGTTGTTGTTGTTGTCCTCGTTTAACGTCTATTATTTCGCTAGACGTGGTCTCTTGGTGCTGAGTAACACATGGTTCGCTTTTGAGTCAATAGTCTCTCTTGGTTTTTAAGATGTTGTAATTTTTGCATCTTTTTCCTGCATCATGATGCACATAACAGAGAAAAAAAAACATGTCCAATAACATTTTTCTTACGTTTTCCAGAACAGGTCAAATATCACAGCAAGCCGTGGGTATCTAACCGCAGTTTGCCATTGGCAGATGACAAGACAGATAGGAAACAACTCACAATTCTCTACCATCATGCTTAGATAAGTCTGGTGAGAAACCATTGAATAGGTCCAACCTCTCCTACTATAATAAGAAACATACAGAGAGCTGTACAAGTGTGACCAACGTGACGTCTGCAGTACGAGAAAAGAGGTCTTATACACACATGGATAAACACGTCTGTGAAAATATGTGGAGATTGTGGGTACAAGACAGATGACTGGTCTGACCTATTGAGTCATATGAAGACGTGTACAGGAGAAGAGAGCAAAAGTGTGACCAGTGTGGCTACATCGCAACAAGCAAAGGGAACTTGGACAGACACATGGCTAAACACGCTGATGAGAAACACTACATTTGTGCAGAATGCGGTTACCAGGCGGCTGTTAAGTCCAGGTTATCACGTCATGCAAAGACACATACAGGAGAGAAGCCTTACAAGTGTGACCAGTGTGACTACTGCAGTGCTTGGAAATGGGACTTAGATAGACACAGGGTAAAACACTCCAATGAGAAACCCTACATGTGTGGGGAGTGTGGGTTCAGGACAGGTCACAGAGCTGCCTTATCAAGTCATATGAAGATGCATACAGGAGAGAATCTGTACAAGTGTGATCAGTGTGACTACTGCACAGTAAGAAAATCAGCTTTGGACGGACACAAGGTAAAACACACTGGTGAGAAACCCTACATGTGTGGGGAGTGTGGGTTCAGGACAGGTCAAAGGTCTAGCCTTTCATGTCATATGAAGCTACATACAGGAGAGAAGCCCTACAAGTGTGACCAGTGTGACTTCTGCACAGCTTGGAAAAGGGATTTAGATAGACACAGGGTAAAACACTCCAATGAGAAACCCTACATGTGTGGGGAGTGTGGGTTCAGGACAGGTCACAGGTCTGCCCTATCACGTCATATGAAGATACATACAGGAGAGAAGCAGTACAAGTGTGACCAGTGTGACTTCTGCACAGTAGAAAAATTAGCTTTGAACAGACACAAGGTAACGCACACCAGTGAGAAACCCTACATGTGTGGTGAGTGTGGGTACAGGACACATCACAAATCTACCCTAGCAAGCCATATGAAGATACATACTGGGGAGAAGCCGTACAAGTGTGGAGAGTGCGGGTACAGGACAGCTTTCAAATCTGCCCTATCCAGTCATATGAAGAGACATACAGAACTGAAGCCACACAAGTGTGACCAGTGTGACTACTGCACAGCTTGGGGACCAGACTTTATTACCCACATGTCTAAACACTCTGGTGAGAGACCCTACAATTACATGTGTGGGCAGTGTGGGTTCAAGACAGATTATAAGTCCACCCTTCTTAGACACACGAAAATGCATTCAGGAGAAAAGCCACACACACAAGTGTGACCAGTGTTAGTGTCCTGTTAGTCATCAAGGCTATCTGGACCAACAGGCAACACGTAGCCAAGCATACTTCAGTTGGAGAGAAGCCGTACAAGTTTGAACACTGTGGCTGGGGAACAGTTTACAAAAATGTCTGGGTACACAATCGGTAAAAAAAAAACATTTGAGGTTTTAGGTGTAGCAGTTGTATGAAAATACTTGCATCAAATGTATTATGTACAGCAGAGAAACTATTTATAGGAGTAGGTGATACATGTGTGAAGGTTAGACATCCAGGTAAACAATATTTAAAATAGTAGTTGTTAATTGCGGCGCGGGTTAAATTGCCCCTTTTTGCATATACAATGTACATGTGGGGCAGTTTCCTCACTTTTCCTGTAGTATAATTTTGGATTCACTGAGGAAGGATGTTATGTTCTTCTCAATTCTCTATCATGGTTATGCTTATGCACATACTGGTGTTGGTGTTGCTGGGGGTGGGGGGTTGTCACTTATGTAACAATATGCACCACAATGTCAGGTACAAGCATAAAGCTTGTCAGTGTTATGTAGTAAAAGAGACTTCTATGAAGCTAATATAAATGTAGTGTGGAAAGCATCCTTCTAGCCTGGTCATATATTGATTATACTATAATTATAACTTATAGCAGCCCGCCCAACACCCAGTCGGCTTTAGTTGGGAGCCCCAGGCAGCAGAGTTTGTGTTTAATACACAGACAAGCATCGTTTTGTCTGTTGAGTTGGTGGAACCAATAAAGTTCCAAATGTTAACATCAATCCTTATATTGTGTGAATGGAATTAAAAGAAATTTGTTAGTCTAGGCTGGTCTCTCTCTTTCCTTCAAACACAAAGAAAACCAAATTCCAAAACATAGCGACCACCCCGTCTTCACCAAGAGTACCCTCAGCCCCACACCGAGTAGGAGTCAACCCATTGATCATCCAAATTCATACAAACCCATTAAAACTAATAAAGACTGCCTCAAATATTCATTTTCCCAAGAACTGCCACCGATTGGAATACTTTACCATACTCTACCACACTTCAAGCTAACCCCACTAAGTTTAAGGAAGAGGCATTACAACATCTAAGGAACAGCCAATAACACAACAGCACTACGCCCTGGGTGGTTTGCCCCAACAAAATAGGGGTGTTGCCCAGTATCAGAACAAGAACAAGTTAATATTAAAAAAAAATACGTATGCGGAACAATCGATGTGCCCCACATGCGATGTGATACGGGTAATCAGGCACAACACCTGGGGTCGATGTTTGACCTTTGACATGCATAAATCGATCTTGTTTTTGTCAGCCATTTTGATTCCTGCCGATGCGTCCTTTCTCCAGGTTTTGCATTATTACTGTCGACTTCCCCTGTACAGCATCAGTTAAAGGTGAGAAGTTGATAGCCACGACAATTCTTTCAATCTACGTGTCTGAATATTTTCGCTCGTTCTGTAGAAGATCGACCCCGCCTCCTGTGTGTGACCGTGTTTGGGGAGGGGGGTAGCTGTGGAAGGGAAGCACCAGCGAGGTCAACAAACCAAAGAGCACCTAGCAGCAAAAGCACCAAGAGACCATGTCTAGCGGTGAAATAGACGTTAAACAAGGACAACAACAACGGAAGGGTGTGTGTGTGTTTGCGTGTGCGTCTGTGTGTTTGATTGCACAAATTGCAGACTTCATTTCACATATAAGCAGATGATCTGCATCTGCATCTGCTTAAAGATAAATAGTGGAACCGATCACGCTGTTCGTTCTACTGCGGCTAGTCTAGGCATGAGTCCTACTCAGTTCAGAAAGATTTAGCCTCTAAAGGAGCTGGTTTCACCAACCTGGACTATTTTACGACATGGCTTAGGCCATGTTGATCTGATTATCATTATATGGATGCTATGGGATCCCCAAAACTGATGCGAGCTCGTGAATGAAAAAAAAAGAAGTTTTGCCAAAACAAAGTTGCCTTTAGTATGAAATGTAAGTGGTCAGGAAGATCTTGTGGTCAGGTTGAACATAGGACTAAATACACATATCGTATACCAACAATAAACCCTTTCACAGAAGTTACCGCGCAAGCGTGGGTGAGAGGAACTCTGGGTAATATGTCAAAGTTAAAGGCTCTCAAATGTATTAAACAGTCTCGTCTATACGATTTGTGTAACAATGTCCTGAAAATAATGACGACTTGGAAATGGCGGAATGTCTACGATCTGGGGCCTTCAACTTTGACATATTACCCAGAGTTCCTCTCACCCTCGCGTGCCTGGTAAATTCTGTGAAAAGGCTTATTATGTGTAGGGAACGGTATACCGTACCAGTACGGACATGGTTTTCATGTCATGTGGACTTTTTCTCTTAAGAAGTTCCCACCTACTAGTACTGTGCACATCAAATGCATTATTCTTACACATGTCTTTTCCACATCAGGTCAGATAATATGGCACTAAGCCAAGGGTCTCCAACCAAAGTTTTCATGCAACAAAGGAGCTTGCTATTGACGGATGACGTCACAGAAAAGCAAACAGCTGAAAGGGGGAGGTGTGAAGATGAGGCCGATGTTGATCCTCTGTCAGAAAACTCCGGTGAGAAACCATCTGATGTGTCAAACTTCTCCCAGCACAAGAAGAAACGTACAAGAAAAAGGCGCCACAAGTGCGACCAGTGTGAGTATTGGACAGCTAGGAAAGGACAACTGGAACAACACATGACTGTACACACAGGGGAGAAACCTTACATGTGTGACCGATGTGGCTTCTGCACAGCTTGGAAAGGACACCTGGACAGACACTTGGCTAAACACACTGGTGAGAAACTGTACAAGTGTGACCAGTGTGACTTCTGCACAGCTAGGAAAGAACAGCTGGACCTTCACATAGCCGAACACACTGGGAAAAAGCCCTACACGTGTGAGTATTGTGGGTTCATGACAGCTATCAGGGCTCACCTGTCAAGTCATATGAAGAAACACACAGGAGTGAAGCCGTACAAGTGTGACCAGTGTGATTACTGCACGGCTTGGAAAGCGAACTTAAACAAACACATGGCTATAAAACACACAGGTATGAAACCCTACACGTGTGAAGAGTGTGGGTTCAGGACAGCTTACAGAGTTAGCCTATCTCGTCATATGAAGACACATATAAGAGAGAAGGCATGCAAGTGTGCCCTGTGTGACTACTGCACAGCTAGGAAACAAGACCTGAATGTCCACATGACGACTAAACACGCCGGTGTGAAACCCTACATGTGTGGGGAGTGTGGGTACAGGACAGCGTACAAGTCTAACCTATCAAGTCATATGAAGATACATACAGAAGAGTACAAGTGTGACCGGTGTGATTACTGCACAGCTAGGAAACAAGACCTGGAACGACACATGGCTAAACACACAGATGAGAAGCCCTACATGTGTTGTGAGTCTGGTTTATCAAGTCACATGAAGACACCTCCTGAAGACTTGCATACAGGAGAGAAACCGTACCAGTGCGACTATTGCAAGAACTGGAAGCCAGACTTGCTTAACCAAATATCTAAAAACTCTGGTGAGAAGCCCTACATTTACATGTGTGGGCAGTGTGGGTTCAGGACAGATTATAAGTCTTTCCTTTCCAGACATGTAAAAATGCAATCATAAGTAAAGTGTTAGTATTCGGTTATAATTGTCATTAAGGCCGTCTAGATCTGTACCAACAGGTAGCCAAGCATGTTCCAGTTAGAGATATGCCGTACAAAAGGCTTATAATTTTCAGTAATTACTGCCTATTGTGTGTAGTGGCACAAAGAATGAAACTGTGCAAGATTCCTCACTGCAGGGTTCTCGCCAGAATTTTTTCAGTGCAGTTACTGCAGGGGACATCTAAAAATACAGTTAAATCATGAGACAAGCAGCTCAGGCATGAGCTGAAAATGAATGAATGAGCATAATTTTGCCACTGTGAAAATTCTTAAATTTGCAATTGTCAGAAACATATTTTCTCAATGTTGAGGGCCAAAAATAATGAAATAAAGCTAACATTTAAAAAAAAATCTTTTTGTTCATTTCAAAAGTAAAACTGGCTTCTATGAACCTTAAGTAGTTGTAGTATGGTAGGCATCGTTACAGACGTACAATCCAGAAAGTGTCATACGTGAAAATTGCTGGAGAGTGGCATTGGAAAGATCAGATCTCGACATGCCATCCGCCACCCCAACCCCAACCCCAACAGACTTTTTATAAACTCTATTAACCCAGTTGTGTTCATGTTTTGTACTGCGCTGCTTAGTTTAGCTACCATTTACACCAGTTGTATGGTAGGATTTGTAGATTTTAGCATAGTGTTGTGAGTCTTTTTGAACATGTACAGTTACAGTAGGACTTGTACCAGACTGTAATC
>NC_049981.1:32362559-32367186 GCF_000003815.2 Branchiostoma floridae
GGCACTCAGTCAGTGCGAGCATTTGCACTTTTTTAAATGGTAAAGCTTTGTTTATTTGTCAGAACGAGAGTGATCACTTTCATCCTACCTAGTAATGAAACTGACTTCTCAATCTCATCAAGCACCTTGCTTTTATTCTCATTCGTACATTTTACTGTAATTTGTTCATGTACACAGCTTTGTTTTCTCTGCCTAGCATCTCTAGGCTATGCATTTGACATCTCGTGATGCTGTATACCTGAGCCAGCACTTTGAACAAGTGCCAGGAATGCCTCTGTCTGATTGAGTTGGAACAATTCCATCTTGTGAGAGGATGGCATAGATCACAAAGTTGAAAACTTTTCAATCAATCCATATAATTCTCAACTAAAAAGGAAACTGTTCAGTGCTATTTTTCACAATAGACTTTTTCTAAATAATATCTTCTAGTACCAAGACCAGCATGCTTAAATCCTAGAGTCTTGAAGATTCTGTCTTTAGAAAAGTTCAGAATCAGATGTACTTGTAGACAACCATCCTGGGTACTTTTAAATCAATCAACTAAAAAGGAAACTGTTCAGTCCCATTTTTTTAAACAGACTTTTTCCAAGTATGTACTCGTACCAAGTCCAGCATCCTTTAATACTAGGTTCCGTTTTCAAGAAAAGTTCAGATGTACTTGTAGACGACCTTCCTGGGCACCACGCTGATCTCCAGCTTGACGACACACTTTAAGAAGTGAGACAGCAGCGTCTCGGTGTACCCAAGCAGGAAGTAGTACTTCTGAGGGTCCAGCCTCCTCAGGAGGAGGAGAGCCACGTAGATGGTGTTGTGTCGCCGCTTGATGATGATCTCATCCGCCAGGCAGTTGTGGAAGGTTCCCTGCAGGAACTTACGGACAAACATGTCCTCGAACGTACGGTCTGCCGCGCCAGGCTGCTCCCATAGGTTACCTAGGAGACGTTGACAAACAAGATGTTTATTTGTGGATGAAGGTTAGATATTCAGGTAATAAGATATGCCAAGTGGCAGTTAATCAAGCAACTGGATATGAGACAAAATTTGCTCAGTGTCACCAAAGAAAGACTGCAAATGTTCTCTGAAATGTTTGACCGTTTCCAAAATCATATCCAGTTGCTTGAGTAACAGTAACTGCTATTTGGCAAGATGTTCGTTTGTTTACCTTTTATGAAAGTTTTGCCCAGTCTTGTGGCTGGCAATAAACAACAATACATAAAGATATAATAACTTTAAACTTATTCTCAGCTTAAACATTTGTAGCCAACTACATCATAGATAACATGCCCCTGCAACTAAGACAAAAATTAATGAAGATGACTATGGAACTGTGGTTGTGTATCACTAGATGACATACTTTGTACAATCAGGGCTCAAAATACCCTTTTCTGCATACCTGCACCAGACAAATTTTACCTGCACCACTCTGAACATAAGAACTATGAATCATACTACAATTGTTCAGGAACCATGCATTGCTGTTTTTTCTTTCATGCTTTATCAATGTAGCTAATAATAATCCATGCAGACCTACACCATAGGGCATTTATGTATAAAACCCAGTACATGGACCAGTGCAGGTTGGGTGCAGGTAGACACCAGAAATACCTGCACAGCTCCAATTTTACCTGCATATGCAGGTGGTATTTTGAGCCCTGACAATGGTTACACATTTACACATCTACATTGTAACAATAGGTTGTTAACGCATCTACATTGTAACAATAGGTTCTGTTAACACATCTACATTGTAACTGTAGGTTCTGTTAAAAGCTACATATTTTGCGTGCTGCTGTTCCTTACCGGTGTGCCATGAGTTCCAGGACTTCCTGACACCCATGAAGTGGGGAGGGTTGGCCATCTCGTACGTCAGCGGCTTGTTGCCATCCTTGCTGATCTTGTACTTGCCGGCCTGCGCCTTCTGACACGCCGCTGTCACGTGCAGAAACCTGCCGCGGGCTCTGTGACTGGCCAGGACTTGCAGCAACTGGAACAGACACACGTTCAGAGTTTAGCCCAGGTCCCTGACATGCCGACACCGACATTGAACATCAAACAAAATCTCCAAATACTCCAAAACTGCAGCACGACTGATACCACCATTATTTTCCTTAGAGCATTATACCGCTATAGAACTAAAGAATGACAGTCTTAGATCTAAAGAAACACGGATTTATGGGAAATTTCTGACGTAGGAACCTGCCGCTGACTCTGTGACTGGCCAGGACTCGCAGCAGCTGGAACAGACACAAGTCCAGATTACATGCAGGGCTCGAAATGCTTTTTTCTGCATACCTGCACTGGTGCAGGTAACATTGAAAATTACCTGCACCTGACAAATTTTACCTGCACCACTCTGAATTTGGGAAGTACGGATCATGTTTTCATACTTTACAGGTGGTAACAGTCAATGCAGCTAATAACGATCCATATGATCCTGATATGATATTTAATGTATAAAACCCAGCACATGGACCAGTGCAGGTAGACACTAGAAATACCTGCACAGCTCCAATTTTACCTGCACTAACCTGCATATGCAGGTGGTATTTTGAGCCCTGACATGGAACTTTAATATCGTCGTTTTGGGGTGACAGTAAGGGCGTTAAGCTCAGGTCCCTGACGTGCCGACACCGACGTTGTGCCCTTGTGGAGGGCACCGTTCACAAATTCTAAATTGAAGCAACCGTCGTTAGGAAAAGTGTAAGATATAAGATATAAGCTCTTTCACAGAGATCAGAATGCATGTGTGGTGAGTCTGTGGAGACAGGAATTCTAGGTAATATGTCAAAGGTTAAGGCCCCAGAAAAAAAAAACAGTTCTGGTCTGGGCCATTATTTTGCTTTGCATAACAATGTCCAGACACTGAGACAGGTTTTATTTTATTTTTCAGGGTCTTTACCCTTGACATTCCTGTCACCACACATGCATTCTGATCTCTGTGAGAGGATCTATACTATATCAAACACTGAACTATATACAGACAAATGAATATGCCACAGAGATCACTACAATATTAAACAGCAGCCCGATGCTGGTATTCTACAGTTGCTACAAATAACTATATTTTTGCAGAGATGAGTCAGATGACAGAAGAGACACGGGAGCTATAAGTATAACCTCGACGGATACCAGGCCATAACAACAACAACATGCTATGGTGCACCAGCCGGTATCAGGACAACTCGGCACCTGGGACGACTCGGCACCTAGCCAAGTGGGAAAACTTGGCACCAAGAATATGACATAAAATTGTGAAGGTTTGTGAGAAATGCAAGATGTTTAACTGCAAAACATTTCTCTCACTGCAATAACTTGTAAGTCATACAGTCGGCACAATTTTACGGACATTTTGAGGCTCTGAACGTCACTTCAAGGTACGTTAACTTTGAACGGCCGAGGCTCTGTCTATATCCAGCCCCCTCCCCACCCAGCCTCTTGACATATCCTCGCCACTGGCAACAACAACAACAACACATTACTATAGAGCTATACTCATGCTACAGCGTAAGTTACTGATAAAAGTGCAAATGCAAGGTATGGAGGCTGACTGGCGCAGTTCTCGGGTGATATTTCGGTCTCTATGTCAGTCGACATCGCGTCGACTTTTTTTTATATTTTCAGGGCACCCCATATCCCCATAGGCCATACCGTCGGAACATCACACAAAATCTCCAAATACTCCAAAACTACACCGCAACTGATACCGCCCATATTTTCCTTAGAGCATTATACCACTATAGAACTAAAGACTGACGTTTTAGATCTAAAGAAACACGGATTTATCGGGAATTTCTGACTTACTTCTGCACAGGCCGGAATTCTGGCCAAGGGCGCCGCCATCTTGGACTCGCAATGGCTGACGGGAAGTTGAACCCACATTAGTCATGGTCCACTTCCGGGTGTGTAGAGGGAACATTCACAACTCAGGGAAGACGTGGGGAAGACTTTTCTGCGCCAAGTATGCATTCCAACTGGAGTTTCAGGTTATCACACAGGTGCCTATCCATCCCAGGGACGATAGTGCTAATTTCTGCTCAGTTTTTGGTGCTAGCAGAGGACCCTGACCATGAGAACCCAGCCTTCCAGCCCAACTCTGTCCACACCAACTACGGGTACCCGGCACACCTGCGGTTCTCCTCCAACTTCAACCACAGCCAGCTGCCGGTCATCATCTGGTGGACCAAGTCTCTCTTCCCCCACTTCACCGGAAACAACAAGGCGACCATCCACTGCGATGTCGGGTCCTGCGTCACCACCACCATAAAGAAGATGAAGAACGACCCGAACACGCGAGGGTTCATCTTCTACGGCACGGAGTTCAGGCTGTACGAGACGCCGTTGCCTAGGCAACCGCATCACGAGTGGGCGCTCCTCCACGAGGAGTCTCCCATGAACAACTTCATCCTATCCCATCAGCCCATGCTGCAGCTGTTCAATCACACGGCGACGTTTCGCCGTGAGTCGGACTACCCTCTCACCCTACAGGTACGAACGGTCCCGCTCCATTTCAGGTATTGTTTGTGAGGGCCTGCATTATCATCCACTTAAACCACTAGTTAAACTAGTAGTATAATTAGTAAGCTATTCATACACAGACACACAAACTAGGGTTTGTATGTAAGGCATA
>NC_049981.1:32367432-32379711 GCF_000003815.2 Branchiostoma floridae
CCATACAACCCTCGTTTGTGTGTCTGTGTATGGATAGCATACTAATTATTACTCTCCAAGCAGAGGTCGAATCGCGCAGACTACTATATCTGCGCGATTCGACCTCTGCTTGGAGAGTAACTAATTATACTACTAGTATAACTCTAGATATTGTGAATTGATCAACATATGAATTTGGCTGGGGTTGGGAAAGGTTAAGTTCGATAATGGGCCTCCTACTAGTTACTTTCAGCATTTAACTGCAGCAGAACTCAGGACTGGTGATGATTGTCCCTGATTGTACTTAAATGAACTTTCCCCAGCACCTCCCAGCGCTGTCCCCCTGACCATGTGTTAATGAATTTTCCCCAACACCTCCCGGCGCTGTCCACCCCTGATTGTGTGTTAATGAACTTTCCCCAGCACCTCCCGGCGCTGTCGTCCCTGACCATGTGTTAATGAACTTTCCCCAGCACCTCCCAGCGCTGTCGTACCTGACCAGTCGGCAGCCGGTGCCGCTCCATGAGAAGAACCAGCTGCGGGAGACGGCAGGCCTCGCCCCGGTGGCCTACATCCAGAGCCACTGCGGAGTCGCATCCGACAGAGACAGGTCAGGCTCAAACCCCCGCTTACACAGTGGACTAGTCCTGACTCATGTTCTTTTTTCTGGCCACAACATTTTGATTTGATTATATGGATGACATCCAGGTGCTCGCATCAATTTTCAGCCATTCAAAAAAAATAACCAAATTTTCAACCATACTGTAATTGTAAATGATACTCTGACAGAGTGGAACTTTAACCTTTACTGTGTAACCTTTAACCCTGCACCAATGTTCCCCAGCTATGTCCTGGAGTTGATGAAACATGTAAAAGTGGACTCCCTGGGGAAGTGTCTCCACAACAAGGACCTTTGACCTGACAGAGTTGACCTTTAACCTTTAACCCTGTACCATGTTCCCCAGCTATGTTCAGGGGCTGATGAAACATGTAAAGGTGGTTTCCCTGGGGAAGTGTCTCCACAACAAGGACCTTGACCTGACAGTATGAACCCTAACCTTTAACCCTGTACCATGTTCCCAGCTATGTTCAGGAGTTGATGAAGCATGTGAAGGTGGACTCCCTGGGGAAGTGTCTCCACAACAAGGACCTTGACCTGACAGTATGAACCCTAACCTTTAACCCTGGTTCTTTAACCTTTAACCCTGTACTGTATCCCCAGCTATGTGCAGGAGCTTATGAAGCATGTGAAGGTGGACTCCCTGGGAAAGTGTCTCCACAACAAGGACCTGCCCGAGGAACTGGTCAGCACCCTGACCATGGAAGAGGACGGGTTCCTCAGTGTCATTGCCAAGTACAAGTTCCACATCGCCTTTGAGAACGGCCTCTGCAGGGACTACATGACGGAGAAGCTGTTCCGCCCGCTCCACCTGGGTGTGGTGCCCATCTACTGGGGCTCGGAGGTTTGTTTGTTTATTTGTTTCTTAGGTTGGAATATGCAGGCACTTTGCACGACTTTCCTCACCTCACTCAGGTGAAAATGAGTACCTAGCTTCTGCTAGGGACGTCCCATGGATAGGATGTTTAAAAAAGCTTGAATGGGGGTCCCATGTTTGGGGAGAGCTACACCCCAAGCACGTTAAAGAACCCACCACACTTTCCAAAAAGGTAGGGGCATGCCCCGGTGTGCGATGGGACAAATTCCTCTGTCTAGAGTTAAGTTCGTGAGTTACTACAATCATCCGGATGGAGGCCTGGCGAACCTCTGTCTTGTATCAGCCATACTGTGATTACATCACTCACCTGGACTCCAGGAAGAATAGCCACGTATCAGTCATTAAATGGATATCTGAATTGAACCAAACCAAACCAAACCTTGCCCCCTTCAGGCTGCCAAAGACTGGACGCCAAACGACCACAGCGTCATCCTGAAAGACGACTTCGCGTCTCCTAAGGAGCTGGCAGACTTCATCAACTTCCTGGACCAGAATGACGAGGAGTACCTGAAGTTCCTGGAGTACAGGAAGCCTGATGGGATCACAAACAGGTGAGTGAAACCTGTATTTAGCACATACCTTTGCATAGCGGTCACTTTTTGTCGGCCTCTTGGATTTTTCCCATTGACCTAAGCACTAAGAAATAGCCTACAAAGCAGTACTAGTGGTATGCATATCTTTCCTTTAGAATCACCTTTAGAAATACTTGAACTGTTAGTCTAAAAAGAATTTACAGTGCAATGAATATGTGAATAAAGATCATTGGATACTGAATTCATTGCTTTTAGTCATCAATCAGCATTTCTTCTAAACCTGTCCTGAAAGTATAGACAGGTTAAAATGTAGTATACATGTGCCCGGCCTGCCCACCCTCCAGTCGTGACGCGAGGATGCAGCCGTCAAACTATTCAGACAAATGTTGGATGCTGAGCATCCCCTACATGACCTGGTCCCAGCTTCCAGATCAACTGCTACGGGACGATCACTAAGAAACAAAAACACTATCTCCATCCCCCCAGCTAGAACTAAAAGACTCCAGAACTCCTTCCTGCACAAAGCCATCAAGTTGTACAATAAGACTACAGACACTTAGCTTGTAATGATGGTGGTAATGATGGCACTCAATTGTTAGAGTTGTATACTTTTTTGTGTAATTTTATATTGTTCTTATGTATATATGCGGACGGAGCAGGCCATATGTTTGTTGTACATTCCAACGCCATTCAGGCTACCACAATGTGTATGTCTGTTATGTTGTGAATCAATAAAGGAAATGAAATGTGCATAGCCCAGTGGTAATCAGCTGCCATGACTCAGGAACTAGAAGTTGTGAGTTTGATTCCTACTGTCACGGTGTCACTCAGCTGACATGCATGTTGATTGGCAGGGTTATAGAACGGGGTGTTAGGGTGGTTCCCTGTTCATTGTACTGCAAAAACTATACACAGTACCTGTCTTCTCTGTCATGACCAGTAGAATAATTATGCTCGTCAGCAAGCTACCTGAACTGGTTTTGAAATCACTTTCACTTTCTTTAATGACAGGCTGCTTGTGGAGGAGATGGAGAAGAGGCCGTGGGGACCGGGTACCATGAACGAACCCAACTTCATCAACGGCTTCGAGTGCCACGTTTGCGACAGGTGGGTTTGTTTGAGCCTCAGATTCTAGGACTGGTGATCATAAGTACAGGTTTGACAGATTAATGCATGTAGCAGAAATCGTCTGACATCTTTGCCTCACATTCTATGGTCCTGACTCGGAGGTAATCAAAAGAACTGTAGTGTAACAGTTTTAATTGTATCTTTGATGACATAAAGACTACCTTTCTATTGTGTAAGAGAGTATACAGTAGTCATCACATTGGCATAGATCACTGGTCCTTATGTAGAGGTGGCGACTTGAAAATGTACAGGTTTGACTGTGATGTAGTATTGTTATTGGGAGGGCCGACTACTCACTCTTTGCAGCCAGGGGCTGAATTGCGAGGAGCTTACAATAGGCGGGGCTTAATCGTAAGGGTCTGGAGCGAGCTGCCATTCGGCGCCACTCAGGTGACCTCAATACGACAGTAATTGCCCCAGGTGCGGCCAAGGAACTGTAGGTTTTGAACCGCTCACACTGCACCATCGCACATGTGGCGGGTTCTTTTACGTGCCCGGGTATGGCTCTCCCCAAACACAGGACCTCCATTTAACGTCCTATCCGAGGGACGATGTAGTAGTGCATACTAGTAGTAGTGCATTTGTTACTGTACAATGTACATATACTGCCTGCCCTGTATGTTCCAGGATAGTGGAGAGGCTACAGGCTGAAAGGCTGCATGAAGACAACCCGTGGGGCAATGCTCTACTACCACCCAGGCTGGGTCAGTACAACCACATGGGGTGCCCCCAACCCACCCGGGCTGTCGACACCGAGGACACGTCTGCAACTGGCAAGGAGTACGTATGGCTTTCTGAACTTTCACCCTTTCACTTTATTTTTTTGTTCTTTCTTGGTGAGGTTGTGTTGGGCAACTGCAGAGTGTCTGGATAAAGAAACTCTAATTACAGAACCATTGCTTTATTCACACAGGGCCTAGGAAAAAAAATGTTGTGTTTCCTGTTTCAGTCCTGAAAAAAATAGGGTCGGTAGGTAGGGATTATCTTTTTTTTTTCTTGTATTTTTTTTTAGACTGGCCAAAATTCTAGTGATACATATTTACAATACAGTTGAACAAAGTAAACTGAAATGCATGAGGACACTTGTCTTTCAATGTCAAACTTTAATTTTGTGCATGATAGATACATTTATCCTTCATTAGATGGGACAAGCAGTGTTTTACTTCAATAGGAAGCAGGCTAAATAAAAATTCTAACTGGAAGCTATGTGACTCCACTGCCCACCCAAAAAAAAAAGTGTAGGGTCGGCAGGTTTTTTTAGGGTAGGTAGGGAAACAGGAAACACAACATTTTTTTTCCTAGGCCCACGCATTTTGGTGACCATCTGTCATCATCTTAAGGACAAAACTGACTGGTTCACATTTGTACTGCAGGACAGGTGTCGCTACTCACAGTTCAGATGCGGTCACAAACATAAGTATTTACAATGTACATTGTATACAGACAGTGCTTTAGTGTTGTTGGTACATTGATGAAAATAAAGCAATGGTTGTGTAAAAAGAGTCTATTTTATCCAAGGATGTACCAACCTGATTAAACTTAGTTATTCACAGATATCATATAGGGTTACTGATGATTTGTTACGGATGGTTGATTTGTTGAAGGTTGATGTTACAGATGGTTTTTGTTACAGCTGCTACAATAGTTGCTATCACAGGTGTTAATGATAATGCAGATGTTTGATGATTATAAGGATGATTGATGTATTGCAGATGGCTGCTGATTGATGCAGATGGTATATGACTAATGTTATCGCAGATGGCAGGAGTATAAGGTTACAGATGGTTGATGCTGCAGATGGTTATGCTATGCTGAATGCTAATGATTTTGCAGATGTTTGGGAATTGATGGATGGTATATTGCATATGGCTGCAGATGGTTTATGACTGATGTTATTGCAGATGACAGAAGTATAAGGTTGATGTTACAGATAGTTGATGCTGCAGAATGTTAGTGATCTTGCAGATGTTTGGCAATTTAAAGGATGATTGAAATATTGCAGATAGCTGCTGATTGATGCAGATGGTTATTATGACTGATGTTATTGCAGATGGCAGGAGTATAAGGTTACAGATGGTTGATGCTGCAGATGGTTTTTGTTACAGCTGCTACAAATAGTTGCTATGCTGAATGCTAATGATTTTGCAGATGTTTGGGAATTGATGGATGGTATATTGCAGATGGCTGCAGATGGTTTATGACTGATGCTATGGCAGATGACAGGAGTATAAGGTTGATGTTACAGATAGTTGATGCTGCAGAATGTTAGTGATCTTGCAGATGTTTGGCAATTTAAAGGATGATTGAAATATTGCAAATAGCTGCTGATTGTCGCAGATGGTAAATATGACTGATGTTATTGCAGATGGCAGGAGTATGACTGGACGAACGACTTCTGGGGTTCGTGGGACATGGCGCAGGCGCTGAAGCGGATGGTTCAGGTCGGGGAGAAGGATGCGGGGAAACTGTTTGAGTATGTAGAGGAGATGCATGGCAGGCATTGATGTACGGTTTCTACATCGTTCAAGCTTTATGTTTGACTTTTATATAATACAGATCTTTATTTATATGGAAAAGTCTGCCACAGGACATTCAGTTAAGGTGCACTCTCACTGCACTTATGTCAAGCTTGCATCACTGGGGGGTTTGAAAGATACTCGACCAATTTCAGAAATAAAGAACAAATTTCTTACTTTTTGTGTATCTTGTCGTCCTGTAAGTCATACTTTTACATATTACGCAATATCTATAATCTAAAAAATGGGAGAAAATAACAAAACAGTGACACAGTGAACGAACCCTGCAGTGACGCAAGCTTGATGCTTTTAGCTAGCAAGTACAAGTTCAGACGGGAGCTTCCTATGTTTGCAAGTAGGTAATTGTACTATATATTTTCTAAATACCAGCCGTTTGAATTTCACGTAAATTGTACGTATGTATGTTTTAATGTGCCAAAGACCAGGAAGACTAGCTACCTACCAAATCATGTATGATAGCTAATGAATGAAGTATCCAGTTGTCAGAGATAAATCATGAGGGGCCAAAGTTTAGCCAGTCACAAGTTTTGACTGTAAAAAGAACTTGCCAAGTTTTGCCAAAACCAATTCCACTGCTCTGAGTTACTGTTGGAGCCATTAATGCATTCCAGTTTTAAAATTATGTTTCTAGGGGTAGAGAAATTATATGGAAGTTGAATGCTAGATAGATCTGTCTACTTTCATTGTTTATGTTTTACATGTAGATTACTTTGTTGCATTCTGAATTTTTCTAGTATATATTTAGCTATATATACAGTCATCTATATATTTTATATATGTGGATATTTGAATATTTTATATATAGTCAAGTAAAGCCTAGAAATGTTGCTAGTGTGGACACTGGCAATCATGCATTTTGTACTATCATGTTCCTGAAAAATATGCCTTTCCTACTGTATATTTTCACTTCACAAATAGCAATAGATACATGTATATGGCAGCTGCATTGTTATATTCTGAGGAACATTTTGAATGTGTGCCAAAAATTTACCTGACCAGCCTGAATGATAATTATACATGGATGGCAATATTCTTCACAATTGGATTTGAATGGTTTTGACTAATGGCTGTCAAGATATTTAATAAATTGAAGGCCAGAGGTTTTCATGATTGAATAAGGGTCCAAACAAGCAAACATATGACTTATTATTTTTATATGAACATTAACACAAACCCAAAACATCACTCCGCACACTTGAAGTACAATTTTCCAGCATGTTTTAATTTAAAGCTTCCTTTCTTCCATATTTCACAAAATACAAATGCTGGTCCAACATTTACAAACCGAAATATCGACAATTTGATAGCACAAGATTGTGGAAAACCTCACATACATTCATTCCTTACAAAAACAGGCATTGCCGCAGCAAAAAGTATGGCAAGAGAAATCCGCCCTCCCCCAGCTATATTTTGCCCAACCACATAGAATGGATTTGTGAATACTTTCATTAGGTTGGTGAACGACTAATAACCGTTGCACCCTTCCAAAGCTCAGGTCAACAGTAGAAACTCTGGGGAAACAAGAGTTTTTTCCCTAGTCAGAGGGTTCCTAATGTTTTCTTTGGAGGATATATATCCGAAAGCTTTCCTTATGGTCAATTAGAAACTGTGATTCCAATGTGTTTCTCATGAGTTTCACGGTAATCAATCACTCCTAGGAGGAGAGCATAGAAGACAACAGACTGGGAGGACCTTGTGTGTCTGTGGGTGGAGCAATTGGTCATGGATATTAGCTATGCTTTCCATTAGGTTTCACATATGTATCCTTCAGTCACACATTAAAATCACAATAGAAAATTGTCCCAGTATGTGTCTACTGTATGACTGAGCTTTGCGAGGGCGTCCACAAATTTTTAACGAGCAAATTTTTCCATGACCGCCTGTCATCTTCTTAAGGGGAAAAATGACTGCGTCACTTTGCACTGTTCACTATTGCTGCCACTGGTTACAATGCAGTCAATGTGTTGGAGACTGCAGTGTTAGTAGCGCCACCTACTTGCAGTACAGAGTTAACCAGCCATTATATGCAGTGAAGGTCTGGTGGTCATCGGAATGTGCACCAGGGTTCTTAAAAATATGTGTAGTTGTGAATGAAGATATTTGTTTTAATTGACATAATATTGAATCATGTTTACCTCATGCCAAATTTCCAACTCTAAAACATCTGAGAGCCAGGAAAATGGTCTATTGTGCCTCTAAACATACTTTTTACCGTCCTGTAAAATTCCAAACGTTTTAACCTGTTCTGCATTGAAAAAAAATGCAAACATTAACACCTACAAAATTCATCTTACAAGTCAGTCTTCTCTTACAATACCTTTTGAGACATACATGTTACAGCAAATTATAATTCTATAAATTGTGGAAATGTAACTTAAATATCCAATATTCACAAAACTTTAAATATGTACATATCAAGGTGGGGTAACAAATAAAATTGGGTTTTACTGAATACAACATACACATTATGTTAATTAGTAAGGAATACTAAATTTAGTCCAGAGTCCATGAAACTTTCTTCTATCCGACTAATAGACTAGAGGTTGTAAACCACTTTCATTTTTTGTTACTTTACAGAAACTGTAACTTTTCAGATTTTTAACTGATTAATCTTAATTGAATGAAAGTTAATTTTTAATACATGTCTGTTCTATTCACCAAGGAATTTCCAATCAACATCACCACAATCACATCATAATCAATACATAGATAAACAAATTCTACATATTCAATATTAAGGCAAATGGAAATATAACAATTACATACATTTGGCATCAATGTAGAGATAAAGTCCCAATCTATTCCTAAACGATTTCCAAACACTTTTTTTAAATTTTCCTACATGATTTGATCTCCCCCGCATTTCTACATTTTGTGAAATTAATACAAAAAATAGATCCTTTGCAGGTAATGTTTAAGAATCAACATTAACTTACAGGTTTGTTACTTAAATGTTAAGAATACAGTAGGAGTGTCCATTTATGAAACACCTCAACAAGACATGTACAGTACAGAATTGTAGCCAGCCAGAATCATTTTCTGTCCCCTCCATTTTTAATGGCTTTAAAGGCTTTGGTGCAGCATTCCTAGGGGGATCTCGCAAAGAAAATTTTTAAATCTAGACCCTCTGAAACGCTATTTCCTGCGTTTTGAGGGTTAAATTTTCCTCACAGAGGATGGAATGGGCTAAATTTTTTTCCGTCCCCACCTGCAAAATTCCGTCAAAGGACGGACGGGTGCTGGCTACAACCTTGGTATAGTACAATAAAGGTACAGCTCAAAATTAATAATTTTCTCTATCAATGAGAGAATACACTTTCCAAAAAGAGTGAAAAAAACAGATTGGATACTTAGGTCACTTTCATAATATCAATAGCATGGAGAAAACATGGGTCTTCATCACCTGATTGAGTCCTACAAGCTACATTTTTATGAAAGTTGAAATCTCCAAACCCCACCTTTTACAATATTGTGTTTAGTGCACAACAGTAGTTGATTTCATACTTTAACCTGCTAAATTTCTTGGTCAGTTAGGCAATAATCTGGGGTGAAAACCACACCAGCAGTCTGCAACTTGCTGTAGCTACATGTAAGTTGTGCTTACAAATATCAATATAAAACACATTGCAGTATCAAAGGTAAAAAAAAAATGCAAGCTTGGTCAAGTTGCTGTTATGAAGCATAAGACAGTGATTAAACACTATAGTAGGGCTGCTTGAAAAAGAGTTGTTTTTTTTTCAACTTTAGAGCTCGTTATGACAAAAAAGTTATTTGAGGCTTGGTTGGTAATTGGTTTCAACAGACACATCAAAGTCTAAAATTGGAAAATCTCTGTATATTGTAGCTACTATAGTCTAAATCAAGTTTAACTTATATTACATGTAGCCAGACATATACAATGTTCTGTAATTTACATATAAGAAAATCATGAACACATGAAGCTTTAAAGAATGCAGTCTTACTGCACTATACATGCATGTATTCACAAACGTACAAGTTTACAAGTTACACGTATAAATAGCGAAGTTTGTGGCAGTTTTGATGTAGCAAGAAAGGATGGATGTTAAAATGGCAAGGGCAATATCAGCTCCATAGCTGTTTCAGTAGATAAAATGGTAAAGCTCCTTGTGTTACGCTGTGCTAGACAAGCATGGGGGTGGTGTAGCCATTTTTAACTTGCCACACCCCCGAAACTGACACAATTTGTGGCCATTATCTAAGGCTACTTCAGCAGGACAGGATAAATAAAGCAGTGTCAGTAGCCAGGACTTTGGCATAAAAACACAAAACTGTCAGAAACGCTGGGAACATACAAAGGTATGAGTTAGTAGAGTTAGCTGTGCTGCCCCCCTCCCCATTAGTTATAGCTGAGGCTACCGATACAGTCATGTAGGTACCAGGATAGGGTCAAACTCTTCTCTATAGTCAGAACAGTTTCTACACAAGATGGCAGCACGCAGCGTTCAGCCGGTTTCTTTACAAAAATAGACTTTAGGATTTATGTTGGGGACGTCGTCGTTACCGTCACCGTTCACTGATGCGATTGCCGCGACAACAGTTGCCGTGACCACGGTTACCATGACTACGCCTTTAGCAGGCGGCGTCACACATATGCAGATGGCTCGATTTGGAAGAGTCCATTCTGTAGCGGGGACGGACATTCTGTGCGACCTTCATCTTTTACATTTTTATACACAGATTGGAAGGTCACCTTTCATACACTCTTTCACAAGAAGAGTCCGCTCTCTTTATATCATCTTAATTAATATATAATTCTAACCTCTTTCAACATTTTGCCTTCAGAAAACTGTCTTCCCTCTGTCCTCTCGTGACAGAAATATATATAAATTTTGTGAAATTCCTCATCAGTAACTATGGCAACGCTGGCACGGAACGAGACGGTTGACTACGCGTTCTGCCCCGCGTCTTGCGACGTGGCGGTCTGCGAGTCCTCCATGACGGCCACCCCGTTGGGCACGGGCGACACGCTCTTGTTCCTGGGGAGGCTGTTCCCGTTGTCCCCACCCCCCTCGGGACAGTTCTGCACATAGATGACCCTGTTGTAGGCCTTGAGCCGCCTCCACAGCTGAACGTAGACCTTACACTGCACGTACATGAACACCAGGCCGCCCGTGAACCCGATGGCCACCACCACCAGCTTAGTCCAGAACGGCCACTCCAGCACCCCCTGGCGGATCTCCTCTGCGGTGCGGTCGATCAGCACGTACAGCGACCACACCACGCACGTGATGGCGATGGCGTGGAATGTCACCGAGCACACGATCTTCCGACGCTCGCTCGACGTCATCTGCAGCTTCTCCCACTAAGGAGACAAAATGGAACAAAATCAGTTAAAAACTATAGAAAGGTAATATTTGCAAGCAAATACAGAATGTTACCTTCACATGTTGTAGTCTAACACTGGCAACTGTTTTCTTCATTCTTATTTGAACACATTTCTAAATGTAGTGACCCGAGCCCCTCTAGATCTGACATTTGCTACATTATGTAACCGAACACCACATGGTGCCTGCTACTTTACCGGTTACCATGGTGACAGCTGTCTGGTCCAGGTCGTTGACCTTATTTGTGCAGAGAAGAAGAAGAAACAAAGCAAAAACAATATGTTCCCTTCTGTGAAGGTAACATAAAAAAAAATTTTAACGGTTCTTGGCGGAAGTCAATGTGCAGATGTTGGCACGTCGACACACCAAATCCGTAGTGTGTTTTTGGCACACAGTTAGACAGATTAGCCGAAGAGGCTCGATGGGCGTCACTCCACCGTAAGGAAAAGTCGTGTAAAGTGCCTTTCCCAAAGGCACAACGTTGCGGCATCGAATTAGGAACCTTTCGATTCCGAGCCGAACGCTGTACCAGTTGCGCCAATGCCAAAAAATCAGTTGCATGTAAAAAAAATATTTAGACTTGATATTCAGTACAGTGTTCCAAAAAGACACCAACAAAATCAACATGATGAAACGGAGTCTTCATGCAGAGGAAAGTGTACACCTACAGTGTAAGTGGTACATGCAGTTTCAGGAAGTGTTTTCATCTTCTTATCTTTCATAAGGTTTGAGTTCAAGTTTGGAGAAAGTCCATTTTTTTATTGTGAAAGCGACAGACCAAACAGAGCTTCTGAACGGTTGGAGTTTGGAGTCCTCAACAAATTCTGATTGATTGATAGATAGATGCATGGATTGAATGATTGGTACATCTATCAATGATATCATTGACTGACGACTGATTGATTTATTGACTGGTTGATTGATTGATTAAAATCAGATACCTTTCTGAAGGGTTTGAGTTTGGAATCCTTGACACAAAGTTTCATTGATTGATTCACACATCTATCAATAAGATCATTGATTGATTTATATCTTATTTCTTTATCTATTGATTGATTGATTGATTGATTGATATGAAATAGGCACTCACCTTTCTGAAGGGTTTGAGTTTGGAGTCCATGACAAAGTTGTACCTACAGAGCTCACAGCTCTTGGTGTCGGAACTCTTGATCCACTGCTGTAAACATGCCTGGTGCACAAACCGTAACAGGAGGGAGGGAGGGAGAGAATCAGTCAATGGAGGAATAAATGATCCACAGCG